>NW_026526654.1:45055843-45113343 GCF_024362965.1 Panthera pardus
ATTTCTCTTAATAAATGAGAGCACTATTTTTATTCCTTTAGATTCAGATTCCTCTTTTTGATAATATATGGCCTTAGCAATTAGATAGGTAGATCTCTCTCTTTCTCTCCTCTCTCTCTGTCTCTGTCTCTCTGTCTCACACACACACACACACACACACACACACACACACACACACACACACACACATTCAGTCACTCATACTTATATCCTGGTATTTCAGCTTTCAAGAATCTCTCCTTAACTTTTTACAGGTATAAACTAAATTAACTAAACACATTTGCTTAATTATTTTACTTTCTAAAACTGTAGAAATCCTTATTTGGCTATCTTTCACTGAGGTGTAATCTAACTGTGTTCTACATTGGCTATACTGTGGAAACTAAATGCTGGTGATTAAGTTATCTTGACGTGAACCATTTTGATGCTTTGAAAAAACTCACCACGAAGCATTTGATGGTATTTTTTATTAATTGGATAAATGAATTGTGAGATGTGTGATTGCATGATGATGTACTCATTTAGTTGTTGCTTTTTGCTTTTACTAATCTCTGTCATATTGGATTTATAAATGGAATGGAGTGACCTTTGAAACTGTGATGGAAATGAAGAGATAAACACAACTTGAAAGGACAAACCAATTAATATCAATGTGTTTGTTACACATACATGAGGAATTTTAATCCCTTGCTCTCTACAGTAAGTTTGTGATTCATTTGTTGGGTAAAGGAGCACATGTTTTGGTAGACACCGATTTTAATCTTATTTTTTTCTAAAATGTGTACTTTTATATGACAGCATTGTGTATATGACACAATTAGGTTTTCTTTTTAGTGCATGAAAATTGGTACTGCCTTTGGAAGGTGTGAAAGCAGCTATGTATATACATATATTCAAACATATATGCATATAAGATATTCGTTTATATTCACATTGTGTGCTTTTAAATGAATATTGTAATCCTAATTGTAGTAAATTCTTGAATAGACCTTTTTCTTGTAAATTTGGACTTATAACTAATCCTTTCCATTGTCCATAGAATAGATTTAGATTTTTTCTAAAAATCCTGATGCAGGGATCACAAATAAAGTATGTAGTGTTTTAACCTGTTGACCTGTAATGTTAAAAAATATTGCTCAAAATCAATAAATATACTTGAGTATGCTTTTAAAATAAAATATGAGTAGCCATTTATACTTTCTTCTTACCTTGTACTTTGTCCTTTGCCTTTCCCATTTTTCTTTTTTTTACCTAATTGGGTTTATTTTCATTAAAAAAAATCAAGTTCTGCTGTGGTGTGAATTTTAGAACACTTGTACATTCTATCCCCTTTAATAGCTTAATTATAGAATATAATCAATTTAATATACAGGTTTTGAAATATTGCCATTGATGCACAACAAGGAAAAAAAGTAATACAAGCTTGACATTTTAAAACACCAGCATTGAAAGACTTTCACTTCTAATTGATTTTTAAAAGAGTTCCCTAGAAATGTGAGCTCAGAAATGTTTATAACAGCTTTGGCAACATTCCAAAATGTTTACCACAAAGTGTAACTCAGCAGTTTCTGAGTTCTCTCATCAACTAAGAAAGATGTGTCCCATAATTGGCTTAATCTGTGTTGATATTGAACCCCCCCCCCACATAGACGTTATGTTTTTAAAGACATAAATTCTCAAAATGATTACTTCACAATAAGAAGTGTTTTTACTTTCACCAGAGAGAAATCTTTATCAAGAAAGTTATGGATGAGCAAAGCATAGATACCTTTTATATTTTTCTGAAATTATGTATTTTCTTCCCCCCTCCTTTACAAAAATATATTGACCTTCAACACTGATAAATCTGACAAAAAGGTGATTTCTTTTTAGGTATGTTAATATTATAGCCCTCCTATGGTTGATTGTAGGTATGAAAAACTTCCTCAGACAGCTAAAAAAATTAATGGATATGACATCCATTCTATTTTAACAAGCAAGCAGACCAAAATATGAGGAACATTGACCACAAGCAATTACTTTAAAAGGCTACTGCTAAGTATTTCAGGAAAAATGATTCTGTTGGCTAGTTGTTTGTCAGTTCCTGTACTTTTTTTATTGATTGCTTTTGAATATATAGCCCCATGATTGAAAATGTTGCTGGTAATATCTTCTCTTTATGGTGCCTACCCTACTTCCTGTGATTGATAAGAAATAAATTTACACACAATGGATATAAAATTTATTTAGATCTCTACTTTCTAATAATAATTTTGTAGTGTGAAGTTTCTGTGAAACTTAGTCATAGTCAGAAACTTTTTAACTCTTTTACTCTTCCCGTTCTTTTATTATCGTGTGCGATTTTCTCAAGATGTGATTAAGCACAATAATGTGATATTTCAAGGTATGATGAGCCAGAATCCTTACTTATTTGTAAGCATTTCTTTTTGAGATGGAATCTGGACCATAATTGTACAACATCTATTTATTTCCCTAGGAATCTGGAATGATTGGTGGTTTGAAATTTCCACCTTGTAAACTTATGCAATACAGGCAATATTACATTTAGTCAATAACCAGGACTTCTGATTAGATAAAAATCACTAGTGATGAGAAGTAAAGGTGGAAAAAATAATGAATAAAAAAAGAAATTGATAGAAAAAATAGGTAAGGAAGTCGTCTAGTAGACAGTGCTACTTAATTTGTAGAAATAATTCATTGCCTAATAGAAATTGCAACTGAGAAAAAGGTTTGCATGAAAATCTTGTCCCTCAATATCACAATCACATCTGTTTTGCCTCCAAATTCTGGCTCTAAAACCATATTAGAAACAAACATTTAAATGTTATACTTTCTAAACATATATACATATATAAGATATATGCGTATATGTTTGCCTCCTATTACACTATTGAGAGCCTAATGGCCTATTTTCCCGTGATTTAGGTTAAAAGAAAAGAAAACGAAACAAAATGAAAACCTTGAACATCATGCAGTTGAACATCATTTTCACTTTCTTACAACCATAGGTACTCTCTCAGTAAAGTCATGTTTGACCCCAAATTCTAAGATTCACATGTACTAATCTTCATGCCTCTGGCTTTCTACTGATATACCAGTTTCTTTTCTGTTAATCCTCAGACTTCCTCAAACTTGTGAGTACTCTTCAATATTTACTGCTGTCCTCCAAAGAAGTTTTGGTGGGGTTGTTGGTATGGAGGGAGAGAGAGAAGGAGGGAGGAAACAAGGAGGAGAACTTATAAGTGAAAACCGAGAAGCAGTACAACTTTGTGGTTCAGCGTTGAGTTGAGAACACGGAACCTGGTGCCTCACTGCTTGGGTGCAATGCATAGCTCTGTTCTTTACTACTACTCTTATGACATTTTTGTGTCAAACTCCGTCTGTGTCTCAGTTTCCTCATCTCTGTCAAACATATAACAATTATAAATATTTCATCAGGTTCTTTGGAGATTATTTGGGTTAAATTCATTCACAGAATACAACCTGACACCTTGTAAGCACTGTACAAAATTTATTAAATAGAAAATAAAAATCAAATAATAAAATGTACACACACACGTGCACACACACATACACACTCACAAATATCTTCTAAGAAGTGAGCTTCTAGTATTCCCAACATTATTTGAAACTATATATAATATTTTTTTCCTCTGTATACCTTCAACATTCCTTACTTATCCAGAAACTTTACTAGTAGATTCTGATTTAATATTTATCCACAGGGTGTTTTATTGATGATTTGTTGCAGTGTGAGCCTAGTTTACGCTCAGGAAATAAGCTACCAGATTTAGAGGCCATAGCTACACTTTTAAAAAGCATGTACACATAGGAAAAGAAAGAAGTTGTCAGTTATTTCATTGGCACATTTTTTTTAAGAGATCGATAATCAGCCTGTAAACTTTTAATTGAAAAGTTTTGTCTCATGTTATCAGACAAATACGCACTCCAACTCTAAAAACTGACATTACTTTATTCAGTGCACATAAGACTTCCTTTAATTAGCCCTTAATAAGCTTGGTTTAACTGGGATTTATGGAAGAACAGTGGTCATTAACATTAGCCAGATTAAGACTGTGTTAATTACTATTGATAGATAAAATAACGTGCAAAAATGGTTTAAATTATTCCTATACTTATGAATTGAAAATAAGTTTGAAGCTTTTAAATGCAAGCTATATTTTGTTTATACTTTAAAATTGGATATTGACTTCTATGCATGTGGGCATAACAATAGGACTCGTGATTTCATGGTTTGAGTTTTACAACTTCTTTAGATTTACCATGAATTAGAGGTAATCTTAAAATATCATTTTGGATAATTTCCCAAAGTTTATGTATGGAATTTTTTACATTTACTCTTATGATTTATGATATGCCAGTGTAGTTACAAGTGAATATCTTAATTATACATTATCTTCAAAAGACATAGTTATTTCCTTTTTATAAACTGATAGATCCAAATGATTCCTTCTATCTTGAGAGAATTTTTATGATTATGGCAGTTTCATGTTAATGCTACCTTTTATTGTTTATTTCTACCCTTGTTATCTGTTTTTATATCATATTTGGGGTTAATGATAAATTTAGCTATTTTTCCCCTCCATGTATATTGCACATTATATCAAGTGAAGGTATATCTCAGGATTCCTAAAGTAGTCTCTGTGCTACCTATTGTCACACTGATTTCCTTGAGATGGCTCTTGTAGAAAATATGCAATAGTTAATGTTATTCAGAGCAGATCTACCAACAGTGAGCTCTGGACTGATGGAACCAATGGAATTCATGTAGCTTTCATCCTTCAGAAAATTGTGCAATCCAGTAATTAAATTTGATAGTGTTAATATCCTCTCCTTGCTTCTGAATGATACAGACCACCCCCTCCCATTTATAGATCCAATACAAGACTTTTTATATAGACTTTTTGTATGGTCCCAAGAAAAATGAATTATAAATAAATACAATCTCTTGCCCCAGCCTAGACTCTGACTCTGTCTTTCCCAAGCTCAGTAAAGAGCAACATTGTTTTGTTTTGTTTTGTTTTAAACCCACATGCCCAATGTAGAACATTTAGAATCATACTTCATATGTATCTCTCCTCCTATCCTGCATCTCCTTTCATTTATAATAGATCACTATGTCTGTTTATGCCTCTTCTAAACCATGTGTAGGGTTCATAGTCCCCTCTCCATTGCATCCATTACCATTGTGGGAACCCGAGTTAGCACCTCCTACCTAATCCAGCCTGCCCGATCTCACTCTGTCTTTTGACTCCTCTCTCCTCATAACAGTTCCTGTGATGATTATAAAGCATAAATTCAATAATGGAATTTTCCTTTTAGAAAACCTTCAATGGCTTTTTATTATGCTTAGAAGAAAATTCAACTTCCTTAGCATGGTCTGGAAGACCCTGCACGATAAGGAGTGTACTCTACCTCTGCTCTCAAAACCCTTATGAGTTTCTCTTCCCTTGATGCTCTCCTCACATTTCCTCAGTTCCCCAAATGCATTGCATACCTTTCTTCCCCTAGGTCTTCTTAAGTCTAAGCAGTGAGACTCTTTTCTCTTTGTTCATGGCTTTTCTAGCTCCTACTCGTCCGGCCTTCTGCCTAATGTCCTTTCCTGAATGTGAAATTTGTTAGCTGTCCTGTTCTCTCAACCCATTTTTACCATACCATGTTGTTCTTTCTGTAGTGCTTTGAATGATTTATAATCTCTATTTGCAAGTCTCTTTGCCTCATGACCATCCTCTTCCATGAGACCGTCAGGTTGCTGAGGGCAGGGCCGGCTTAGCTGCGTAGACTGGCATGTGTTGTCACCATATGGTTGTTCAACAAATATTCCAGGAGGGAAATGGTGGGATTTGGGAGCTGGAAGAAGCCTTGAGCTAGCATTTGGTATGCACACGTCTACCTTTAGGCGGCAGGTCGTGGTGCGCTGGACCTGGTTCACAAAAGTCAGTTGCCAAAGAATTTATAAGCTAATTGTTAAGAAATTCACTATTAAAATTAGATTATATGCATGGAGGAATAAATAAAAAAAATGGTTGTAAGTACTCAAAACTTAAGAAATTTGTGAATGAATGTTTAATGAATGAGTGCTGTATTAGGCAAGAATGCCATATGTATCCATATCCATGTTACTCCTGGCTGTCTCTTTACTCATGGAATTCCTCTATACTCTTACCAATTAGAATATTGCCTTCATTTCAGAGATGAGTTCAAGCTGCCCTTTGTTCAATGCAGCATTCCAGGATTTTACTATGTAAAGTTTTTATTCTCATTTTCACATCTACTTTTTCTTTTCATTTAATCTGAGACATAAAATGTTAATATTGTTGGCATTTCCATTTTACAGATGAGTAAATTGAATCTCAGAGGACATAATTTCTTGCCTGACATTTTGTGACTTTTAAGGTGGTGTATGTAACTGAAGGCGGGGCCCAAGGTTTGGTCTGCTACTTTGGTGTTTATTCCAGGTTCTTACAATAGGAAGAAGAAGGTTCATTCTTTAAAATAAAAATGTATGAAACGAGAAATCCAGAGAGTTGATCTCCAGCTTAATTTTACTAGTACCTGTCCAAGTGAACTTGAAGACGTAAGGTAACCTTTGTGTATCTTACTCTAAGGTTGGTGAATTGCGGGGCTTAGAATTAAAAGCTCTTGATGCATATAATTTTATGATTATATAATGTAATAGAACTTAAGTAGATGGTATCGAGTCACTCAAATCAACTTCCACATTTTGGAGAGGGGAGGTAGGATGTTACTATGGTGATTCAAGAACAGAATATATTAAGGTATTTAGATTTCTGGGGACATCATTCATAGACTGTGGAGAATTTGAAAATAAAATTTGAGTTGGTACCCTGTCAACTTTATTATTTATCACTTTCCAGTTTTTTACCCTTGACCAACAAATTGACCTAAAAGATGTAACAACAAAAATGTCTTTCGTGACTCTATATCCTTGTTTAATAACTATTTTTAAGTCATCCTCCTATGATTGACCCCCAAATAATATGCATTCTCTATATCTGAGCTGTTTATATGATATGTTCCTTGGATTATGCTATAAACCCTTTGTGGCAGGGACCTTGTCTTTTTATATGCTCTATAAAGTACCATGCATACCTAGGGAATTTTATGAATAATAATAAAAAAGGAAGCCTAAAAAAAAAGCTTTCATCAGCAGTGTTTTATTTTGCATGTGAATTTAGGGATGAATTCATGCTATTGTCCATATTTCTAGAGAAACAGCTGCTTATATTACAAAAGTTGACTATGAAGAAAACATGTAATATTAAATCTGAAAATTTACATTGCTGGTAAAGGAAAAATAAATGAAGCAATACAATTTGCTTTTTCCTGTCCGTTATAAAAATATTGCCAAGTCTGGCATGTGGTTCATAAAAACCAAACATTTTCTAACACAGCTGTGCATGAGGAAATGAAATACTGCAGGTATAAGAAACCACCTGTTTGCCAGAACAGGAGTTTCGAAAAAGATAAACAGCAGAATTTTATACGGGTCCCTGTTGAAGGTCTATTCTACTATTAATACTAAAACCTTAGCACTTGTTTTTCAAACAGGTGCTTTGCGTGTGAATTGAAGGCTGAATAAGTCCACGGATGATTCACTAATAAGCACCATTGGTTTTTCTATTCCGTACCCAAGATGATATTGAATACAACTGTCAAAGATAATTTTGCAACCAATTCAGTTTTAAATGCCCCAAATTATAACAAACCACAAATTCTTGTTTACTCAAAATGCTCTCCTTTCTCTCCTTCATCTTAGTTGCAAAACTCTCATGAACTTGACAGTGTTCTCCCTTGATGAAGAGAAAGTCTGAAATATGCCATAAATCATACTGAGCTACCAGAGAAATTCAAATTTCTATAAGCACAAGTACCGAGGGACCGCTTAGGCGCTGCCTGAGCCATAATGCAACATTCGCAACGAGATCATTGCGTCATAATCTCATTCTGGCTGTGATTTGCTTTGTGTGGAGGGGCCTCAAATGTCAGAGAGAGAGAGAGAGAAGGAAAAGCTATTGTCAGGTTAGATTTCTCTCCTAGTTTACATTAGACAAGTGATCAGAGAAACATAATCTATCAAATATTTCAGAAATTAAAAACTTCCCTAAAGTTTTATCTGCATAGGACCTTTCTCGATATGTGTTGTGCAGTATATTTAACACCAGAACTTCTAGAGACAGTTAAGAGAGCTTTTAATATATTTTTGCTTCTTGTTTACTAAGTGTTATTAAATAAGTGAACTATTCATACCATAACCGCCAAGCTTAATGAAGGTGCCTATTAAACAAACAAAACTTAAGAACATTTCTAATTAGTATAAAATATTCATCTGGAAAAATTATTGCAAAATTGCCATTATAGTAAAACTCTATGCCTCTGCGTTATAGCAATATATTGAATTTTTACAGTGCATGCGAATGCAAAAATACATACACACACGCGTGCACACACACACACACACGCACATATATATATGCTTCTGTGACTTACATGGATGGTGTCTCTTTAAGATTCAGGTTTGGCAACTAGGAGATGCTTTTTAGTTTGTTCTTATATACAATAGCATCCAATTACTAAAAACAATTTTTGCCACCTCTTTAATATCCAAATAAGGGATATAAGCTTGGCCTCAAATTGAAGGTACATGACCATCATTACTTTCATGTTTCGTATAGAAGAATTTTGCCTTACAAGAATATAACTTAGAATATGATTTTTATAAGCCTCCATAAAACATACGAGTATTTTTGCTTTGTTGTCTACTTCTCATGTCATATCAAAGTAGGTAGGTATTACCTTTTGATTATGCTTAGTGGTTAAAACAGTTTACAGAATCCTATTATTGTGTCCAAACTCTGTCTTTTTCAACTTGAAAATTCTAGAAAGACAATCATATCACCTTAAAATAAGAATACTTTTTTCTTTTCTATCCAGGTGATTTTGCTTTTTATTTTTATTGTATATTTTGGTATCTCATCTGAGTGGATTGTCCAGACTTTGAAAACAAAGTTGAATATTGGTTTTCTGTCTTTAGATTTATAGAGAATGTGTTTCTTTTTTCTCTTTTGTGTATAATATTCTCTGAAGGTACCTGAAAGTATATTAATTATTATGAGAATTTTTTTCCTAACTTAAAATCAAGAATGGTTTTTCAGTAATATACCTTTTTTCACATTGTGTTTAGATAGTTGTGTTTGCTAGAACAATAGCTCTTATATATCTCTCTCAGCCTTCAATCTAGAATAAAGAAAAATGGTTCCTTGTTTACAGTGTGTACGCAGCACTAGGAAAATATTGACATATAGCAAAACGTAGATATCATTGTGATACACACATATATTTTTATATACATATGTGTGTGTGCATGTATATAAATTAAGATAAATGCAATTATAACCTGCCGTGGTGACAAAACAGGATCAGCTTTCTGGTCTAGGGCTATGGATGATGCAGATTTTGTATTTCTATTTTTTGGTCTTTAGAGTTCCCATCCATGGACTGGGCACATAATAATATAATCCACTTCATATTACATATTCTGTCATATTATTAGTGGTTTAGAGTAAACTTTACTATAGGATTAATGTTGTTCAGTATCTGTGTTGTAAAATGTTACATGCTTTAAAGAAACAATAATTACCTTTCGCTTTTCAAGGTTTAAAAGAGAACAAAAGAAAAAAAAAACTCAATTCATTCTTCTTGTTGCCCACACTCCATGTGGCTTAGAACTCGTTTCACATCTTCCTCAATTACACAGTATCTTCTTAAAGGCAGATACAGTTATATCTCCCAAACCTTTTTACCTTTATTTTCCCAAACTAGACCTGTATGTTCCATGACATGTATTCAGTAAATACGGGGTGGACTGTGCATCTAAAGTTTTGCCACGTCTCCTGTTCTCTCATTGGCACAGATTACCAAATAATTATTATAGAAAAATAATAGTGAGAATGAATTTGGCATCCTCCGGCCCATGCATTTTCCTTTTGAAGTACCTCTATACTTTAGTCCTTATTGACTCTAGAATAATTTAGTTTTCAGTTAAGTGAACAGAAATATCACATTCCTCATCATTACTATTGACCTAATCAGAAACATTTTTTAAAGTGCATATTTTCATTGATTTATTGATATCTGAGGACTTGAGAATAAAACTTATTATTAAGAATGTTCCCAGTAGCCGTATGGTACTAAATACCATCTACGAGTCTAATTTGGAGTGAAAGTGTCATCTGGGAGGCATCATGGTCTATAAAGTCCGAAGTTCTGAGTTTGAATCCTCATTCTGTAGTAGCGGTATTTTGTGTTCATAGCCAAGTCCACATTTTCCATTTTCTCTCATGTAAGACGGCTATGGGAACATTTTGTAAATAGGTTGGATGAGTGAAATATTTTTAATGTGTGTGAAAGTCTTTTGAAACCGGTCTGTTTTATGTGGATGCCTGAGATGGCTGTGGATGCTATCATTATTCATGTGATTTGAATGTACATACATGTTATCAACCAGTCCTATTGTTCAGGAAAAACATTTCGCTGATGTGTGTATAAGACTGATTTGTCAGTGACTAAATTCTCAGTTCAGCTTTATCTCTTTATCTCTCTTGGGGATAAATTCACAATATATACGTCTTACCCCATAAAATCAACTGTTATTACAAATATACTGAAGTTATTTCTAACTCATAATACAGATTTTGTCCATGAATTTGAAAATTATGGCAGACTGGCATGATGATGAGTTAATACTCGTCTCTTTATAGTTTTGGGCATCAGAGTCTTATAAAATGAAGGGGGAAATACAATAATTTTCAAATTTTCTCATTTAAAAATTCTTTGTTTTTATTTGACCCCTGTTCCTTCGAAAATAGTACACCTGACATGCTTCCTGAATTTTGTTGATATCTTGCATTTTATTGTGTTTTAAATACTCTTCATAAGGCACCAGCCATGTAACAGGAATATGTATATTATTGCTGATGAAAACTTTTGTATATACTTAGCAAAATAAGTTTATCATAACCTACTAGTTACTTTTATCCAGAGTTTTTGTTTTCTTAGAATTAAAACACCAAGAACCAAACTTCTAAGAGTCAAACCCTATTCATATTTGATGATAATTGAAGTTTAAACCTGGCATTTAAAGTCAAACATATTTTAGTGCGATATTTTTAACAATCTTTTTTCTAAGTAACAGTGGTATCAGAAATGCATTTATTTGAGGCATTTAGAGAAACTATTTTAGAATTACATGGGTTAGTAACTTTACAACCTAACTCTCTTAATATTAAGATCATAGCATATAAGGTATAACATTTTATACAAAATAATAATGAGCCCACACAATTGAATTTAAAGTGGAAATTTTTAATATGAAATGGAAGACATGCAGTATAAGGATTAAATTATCATATTGTGAAAAAGTTATGCAGCTGAACACTGTGTTTTTATGAGTATAAAGTACAGTCTGAATAAATCTATGAAAAGCTTTTTTTAAGTGCAATTATTTGTTATAATGTGTAATTTTTCCTGCCCTTATGTTTATTTTAATTTTAATATGAAAGAAATGATCATCCCATTTTCTTTGAAAGTGGTATAAAGGTAAAACCACAAACCTCTTGAAAGAATTCCTTTGTTCCCAATCACACGAATGTTGTTGGAACAAAATTTTGCCACCTGCCAGAGCTTTAAAAATTAAATCAAAAGGCTCACTGCTTCAAAATACTCAAACCGAAGGTAGGCTTCTAGATGAAAATGTAATGACTAGATCATTCTCATCATACACTTATTATTGTGCAAAAGAAATGATGGATCTTTTGCTACCTTTCACTAGAGAATAATTCATAAATGAAAATGAAAAATATTTAAATTATGAATAATTATTCTTTGGTCCTACCTGAAAAATAGAATCGGGCTCTGAAATTGAGGGTGTCTCACTATGTTAGTATTACAACTTCCAAAAAGAAAAAGAGAGGAAAAAAGGTGAAGGATTTCTAACACTAGTTAAAACAATTCAGTGTTGGCATGCTTCATTAACTGTTTGCATACAAGACAAAAGTGCTTTCTGATGAAGTGGAAAACCAACTTGGGACCAATTTTCCACAACATAAATTCAACACTCATTCTACCTCTTGATACCTTTGTATTCAAACTACCAAGACGGTTTTTCATATCTGTCATGTCCGTAATCATTTTAACGCTCCTATTTTGAATTCTCCAATCCTTGAAAATGTTTACATTGTAAATTCTTTATTTCCTAGAATAAACTCAAGATTAGAATTTACTGTTTTTTTTAAATAAATGTGAATTAGTTACATTGGCAGCTATCGGTTCTTACCATGTAGGAAACATGATAGAACAGTTTTTAAATGGACGGCTTAAATAAAATCTTGGTTACACTCAGTTTTATTCTCTCTCTCTCTCTCTCTGTCACGCTGTATATATGCATATACGTAAGTGTCATAAGGCCTGTGATGTATTAAGCATCACTGCAAGTGTAGTCATCCTATACAATATCATGTACACCAACAGGAGAAGAGTTAGCACCTCCGTGAACTAGCAAAGGAATGAGTGCTAAGTTAGAGGAACACCATTATTGATCATTCTGTCACAGTAATGCGGCTTCAGCGACAGGTGTGTCACTTCCGCCAGACCAACAGAGAATAGCTACAAAGTGCTACCAAACACAATGAGGTCTTCCACAGTCCCTACAGAGTAGAAGTTATTGTTTGCTTTGGTACATTGTATCTCGTCTTCATCAGCAATGTTCAGCAATCACTTTTGCTTATACGGAGTGAAGATCTGGGAGACAGTGTCTGTCTTCACTTCTCCCCTTCTCCATACTCATTGTTAGACCGCATGAGGAAGAGAGGGGACATTGCAGTCGTTTCGTTATTAACAGAAGTATAACTTGGAGTTAGTTGATGAGCAGGGAGAATCACATCTTAATTTTTCACGTCCTACAAATCTCTCTGTTAAAATACTGTGAGCCAGCTTTTTTGTGGGAAAAATTTCTCTGGTAAAGCCTTAAAATGTTTACAGGAATTTATATTTTTATTGTGTGGAAAGGAATCAGTTTCTAAATATTTACACTATGAAACATTATTTTATGACTTTTAATATAGTCAATAGCTATATTATTTAAAATTCATTTCGTGTCATGTTCACACTAAACCAAATGTTTTAAATCCTTGAATTTTAAAATATTTCTAATTAATGATCTTGTGATTTCAGAAGAGAAATTAGTCATACTATTTCCTTTGGTATTAAAAATAAAATCCTGTTGTTTGTTTAAAGAATGGACATCCTATTACATTAAAATCATATATGATTCAAGTGAGGGACTGTATCCCTGGTACAAAGAATATGTGGAAGAAGTAGAAGTTCAGTATTTTAAAAATATGGTTATTGATTCAGTGAACTAAATATATTAAACATGTAAAATATTAGATTCTTTTAATATACAGGAATAGAGATCTATGGATTTTTTTCTGAGACGTTCCATGTAAATCAGGAGTCTTATCTAATCAAGTCTTAAATCAATCCACTACTTAGGAAACACTTCAATATAATGCATTTTATTAAAGTAAGCTACATCTACAGTGGTTCTGGAATTAAAGCCATTTTGCATAAATACTGCTTCATATATGTGTATGTTTATAGACTACTTTGCCAATGGGAGAAAAAAATGAAATGAGATCAAAGGAAGTATTTCTGTTTATTATTTTGATTAAAATGCTAGTGGGCCAAGTATCTCCTTTGAAAGCCCCTTTGTTTTGACTTATTAGCAGGATATGATGCTAGAGATGATAAGACAGTGCCTTTGATGTAGGAGGGGCCAAAGAGTGAATAGCTCCATTACCATTTGGCACCTGGGTTCTTTAAAGTATGGAGTTTACCCTCATAATCTACTGGTTGAGATGGTTTCTATTTAGATACCAAGGACAAGCTGGGACAAAATATGTTTTCATTTTTGTTTCAGTTCTATCACCTTGATTAGTCTTAATTCCTAAAAGGGCCCCAGTTATTGGGAAGTATAAAGCCAGAATCCCTGCGCTTGGATATTTTACTTTTCAAAAGTAATTTTTAATAGTTTGGCCTCATGAGAAATTGTTCATTCTTCTGAGCACATGAATGACAAATTTGATAGCGTTACAGTTTAAAAAAAAATTTTTTTAATGTTCGTTTATTATTGAAAGAGAGAGAGCGTAAGCAGGGTAGGAGCAAAGGGTGAGGGAGGCACAGAATCCGAAGCAGGCTTCAGGCTCTGAGCTGTCAGCACAGAGCCCGACATGGGGCTGGAACTCACAAACCGCGAGATCATGACCTGAGCCGCAGCTGGACGCCCAACCAACTGAGCCACCCAGGTGCCCCAATAGCATTGCAGTTTATATTCCATCTGTGATGGTTCCATTTGGCCTCTTGAACATCCAAGTAGTTAAGATCCACTGTGGGAAGTTGAAGGATTTACCCTGTTTCATCTTTTAGAATATTTAGTTCATTTTTAACTTAATCTTTTGTGTCTTGATCCATTATTTTTATGGTAACTGTGCATTCAGGGTTTTAAGTACTTTTTGAAATATAGGATTAATGAAAAATTAACAAGTTGGAAAACAAGATTCAAAAACGTCAATAATCACTGAAGATTGTTAAATTACATGAAGTCCTTTTATATTGCATTTTACTATTTATTGAATATGGTAACATTAAATTTCATAAGTAGAGTTTTAAAAATATATTTATTATGTCAGATAATTTTTGTGAATGTATCATATCAATGCCCTCGTATCTGACATAATGGCTTAAACTGGAAGAGACTAAGTAGACATACTGTCTCAACAATTTTATTCAGCATTGATAGAAATATCAACATTTTCAGACTTCACATTCTTTTGAAAATACAAATAGACAGGTTTTTTTCATAATAAATAATCACTTGTAATGTTCATAATTTTATCCACATTAGGCATTATATGTATGTGTAATACACATATAATGTACATAATGTATATATATATTATATATTACATATGTCACACATATATGACATGTAAATTAGTTTAATTATAACATAATTTTTGGACTAATGTAATATTTCCAACATACAAATATATATTTCTCTCAGTAAGTAATTGGTTATGATATTAGTTGTTAGAACATTTATCCTACTTATAACTGGCCAACATATAATGTTTTAAAAGTGGTCATTTGTACAAACTGACACTATTTTATTTTAGACTTTGCATATAATAAAGAAAAGTGAACACGTCATACACTTCTTAATACGATGGAATTCTTTAGCGTGACAATCACAGCTTTGCAGAGAGGTGCTTTATTTTCCTAAAATAAACATTGAAAGCAGTGCCCAGCCCAGCCACTCAATGCACACATTTAACACTCACCAGGAGGGAGGTTTGGTGTGCTGAGCCCACTAAGTTTTAGATCTCAGAAGGGGCTTTACACCCTGTGGTGTAGGCACACTTCTTTCAGCAGAAAGCATGTCATTAAAATACTGCCCTCTTGCAGTGGCTTCAAACTAGTGTAGCTGGAATTGTTTTTAGTCACTACACAGCATGATAAGCATTTTGCTATTTTCCTGAAGTAATTTACTATTTGTATACAGGTCACAATGAGGGAAATCAGTTTCTTCATGACAAGCAATATTGACTTAAATCCAATATGTTCAAAATCATTTTCCACTTTTGCAAAAGAAAGAAAGAAAGAAAGAAAGAAAGAAAGAAAGAAAGAAAGAAAGAAGAAAGAAAAGCAACCATTGAGCCATGATCCACATATATACAAAACAAAGATGAAACTGAATCATAGATGGAAATATGTTAAGCAAAGAGAAATTTATCTTAACTTTCGTCAATCAATACCCACTTAGATAATTTAAACGATTCACTGTGAATGAAAAGAAAACATAGAATACAATATGTTTTATTGGTTAACTTAAAAAATATTAAAGCTGCTTATTTTGGCATCATGGAAACACATTCTCAATGAAAACATTGTGCGTTGTATTATTAACTCACAGCATATGATCTCCATTTCTGCCTCCCTAGATTTCTACCCCCCTGGGATAGAAACAATGTGGACTCACACATTTATTATATTAATTAGAAATCACTACCTAATATAATTATTCTGGCAAGCACATGGTGAGTACTGAAAATATTATTGACAGAATTTCTCCATTTAACTCTGGTGTTAAAAAGATTTGCATGTCTAAAACTGCCTTGATTAGATATTGTTTTTGACGACTCTGCTCAGTGTTTTACTATATGCACATTAAGCATGAGGACTTTTAGCACGTCTGAAGTAACATCTGCTCTGTCTTTTTGTTGCTGGGTTCATGGTATAATTAGCTCTATATTTCACCAAATACAATTTTGCTCCCATGGCGGACAAAGCAGCATGAAGAAAACATAAATAATTGCAGATTAGAGAAACAGAAGGCAAAGTGGGTGTAGATGGCTTTGATAAAAAAGGGTTAAGGAGAATAGAAGGTCAGCTCATTATTAAGAAAAAAAAGGAGGCAGTTAAAATTAGATATGGTCTTTGTAATTAAAGAAAACACACACAGATTTTTATTTTAACAATGTTTCCTATTTGGCCAGATAGTTTAGTGACTTGCAGTGGTGTAGTTTGTTTTGTATTTATTTAGAAAACATTTTAAGAAATATTCATGTTTGGATACACACACACACACACACACACACACACACACACAATTTAATTATTAGAGGAAATGTTGAAATGATAGAGGTTTTGTGTTAATTTTCCCAGTGTGTAAAACACTCTTTTAAAAAAGATAATACCACCTTTACAGAATCAAGTTACTCATTGTAGCCAGCTTGTCAGGTTTTTATAGCCTGAGAGTCCAATTTCACTGTGCCTCCAAACAACCATCAGTCAATATATTTGCATAAGCCAGTAGTATCCCCTTCATATTAGATTCATGTTAAATTTGGGACTCTTCGCTCTATTAAATATCTGGCTAAGTGTGTGTCATTGTTTAGCATTACACAAATTATGTACAAGAATATTAAATACATACACAAAATATGTAAAAGAGCCAATGTTGAAGTAGTGTATTTTGGCAACTGACAACATAGTTTGTTGTGTATTTTTTAAAAATATGCTGTATGATAAGTGATTACATTAGCTTCATAGATGTGAAATGTGATTTTCCACAGCTTTCACTTTTTGACTGCAAACCATAAAATATCCTGAAGTGGTAACAGAGGACTAACTTGGCACTTACTTTGTTTGTATCAGAAAAAAGTCCTCAAAAGTCTTGAAAACAAAGTAAGGATCTTTTTTGTTTGTTTGTTTAGGAAGAAAAAAAGACGGATAAAGGAAATTCTGATCTTAGAGGTATTCATCCAATAGCATAAAATGGGTGAAAATATCAAAACATACTTCCTATTTCATTCTATATCTGAAGCATAAAACTCACATATCAACTCAATTACTACACAAACACAGAAAAATAAAATCCAGAAAGCAAATCTAAGTGATAAATTACTGTATAGTTCTCTGTTGAAGGACAATTTAAAAGGTAACTATGCAATGCGGCATAAATAATTCAAAAATAATATATTCTTCTCACAATTATTTTTCCTGTTGAAGAAAGACAAAATATTTCTGTACTGTAAGAATATTTTTTTCACATAGATAGCTGGCGTAACTGTATTAATCACTTTAATAGTGCCTGGGAGATTTTACCACCTCTCCACGGACGCCAGAAATTCTTATCCAGCTTGCCTCAGGCTAGCAAAAAGTTGCCCAGGGTCAGGGCCGTATGTAAATAAACCATTTCCAGAAGAAACGTGCCACAAAATAACATGATGTTATTTGTCTACTAATTCTCTGAATTTTATTGGGTTAATAGAGGGTACAAGGTAAATCCTACCTTGGCACATACACGATTATTTAAATTGTACTTTTCCTCGAATCATGGACAAAAGGGACTAATATATAGTTTAGCTAGCTTAGAGCTTTTTAATTCTAATTGCACAGTAGAATCTTCCAGGTAGGTTTGGTGTTTTAAAGTTTTTTATTTAAATTCCAGTTAACACACAGTCTAACTGTAGTTTCAGGTGCACAATATAGTGATTCAATGCTTCCATCCATCCTCTGGTGCTCATCACAAGTGCACTCTTAATCCCCATCAGCTATTTTACCTGTTCTGTCTCATCTCCCCTCTGGTAACCATCACTTTGTTCTCTATAGTTAACAATCTATTTCTTGGTTTGCCTCCCTCTCTTTTTTTCCCCTCGCTCGTTTGTGTTGTTTCATAAATTTCACGTGTGAGTGAAATTATATGGTGTTTGTCTTCTCTGATTACCTTATTTTGCTTAGCATAATACTCTCTAGTTACATCCATGCCATTGGAAATGACAAGATTTCATTTTTTATGGCTGCGTAATAGTCCATTTATACATATACCACATCTTTATCCATTCATCAGCTGATGGACACTGTTGGGCTGTTTCTATAATCTGGCTATTGTAGATAATATTGCTATAAACATAGGAATACATGTATCCCTTTGAATATGTATTTTTGTATCCTTTGGGTAAATACCTAGTAGTGCTGTTGCTGGATTGCAGGGTAGTTCTATTTTTAACTTTTTGAGGAACCTCCATACTGTTTTCCAGAGTGGATGCACCAGTTTGCGTTCCCACCAACAGTGCAAGAGGGTTTCCCTTTCTTTGCATCCTTGCCGACACCTGTTGTTTCTTGTGTTATTGATTTTAACCATTCTGATAGATGTGAGGTGGTATCTCATTGTAGTTTTGATATGCATTCCCCTGATGATCGGTGATGTTGAGCATCTTTTCATGAATCTCTTGGCCATCTGTATACCTTCTTTGGAAAAATGTCTATTCAGGTCTTTGCCCACTTTATTTATTTTTAAATTTTTTTAATGTTTATTTTTGAGAAAGAGAGAGAGACAGAGCGCAAGCAGGGGAGGAACAGAGAGAGAGAGGGAGACAGAGAATCTGAAGCAGGCTCCAGGCTCTGAGCTGCCCAATGTGGGGCTTGAACTCATGAACGTGAGATAATGACATGAGCCGAAGTTGGACACTTAACCAACTGAGCCACCCAGGTGCCCATTTGCCTATTTTATAACTGGATTATTTGTTTTGGGGGTGTTGAGTTTTATAAGTTCTTTATATATTTTGGATACAAACCCTTTATCAGATATGTCATTTTCAAATATCTTCTCCCATTCCATAGGTTGCCTTTTAGTTTTGTTGATTATTTCCTTAGCTGTGCAGAAGCTTTTTATCTTGATGAGGTCCCAAGACACAACAGCAGACCATACACAACACATACCAGAGACACTCGCTAAAGCACCAGCTTCTGAGTGCTCCTGGACCTATTCTTAAAGCCATTACTTTCAGGAGCGGGAGACATAACTGGCTTTTCAGAACATAGAAGAAGGCAGGGAGCTATAAAACACACACACACACACACACACACACACACACACACACACACACACACAAAACAACCCTTAGATTTATTCCTAATCAACACAATCATAATCTCTAAGAATAGGATCTGTGTATTGGTATTTTTTTTAAAGTTCCAAGGGATGCCAATGAAAACTTCGTTTTGAGAACACTGAATTCTAGTCTAATTCCCTTTTCTTGATTTGAGTCTCCTTTACATGTTTTTGTCAATATAAACTTGAAAACCACTAGTTATTTCACATCCATTACACAATTCCGTCTGTGGAAAACTTGGTTATAAAATATTTGTGTGAATTATACACAATGACCACTCAGAATGTGAAAGTACTTAAGGTATTTGAGGAAAACTAGAGTGGATCCCTCATTTTTATTCGCTTTTCCTTGCTTTTTTTCTATATATCATGGGTTTCTTGGATCATCATTTTATGGCTTACATTTTTAAATGCAGACAAAATAAAATCACTTGGAGAGGCTTTATTAAACCAAGTATATGTGCCTATGTCTCAAGGTTTGGACATATATAGTTTGAAAAACTGGAAAAACTTGTTAGTTGAATTAGCTCACGTGGATGTTATTTGTGAATGAATATCTTTTGCATATGCTTTGCAATATTTTGAAGAAAGGACCTAAGGTTCTGAAAGTTGTTTTGACTTGGTCAAGCTAGTGCCTAGAAGGATCTGAATCCACTCATTTTGATTTCAAAAATCTAAGTTTTTTCTATAACCTCAGTGTCTTTCTCACTGGGCATGGTGATCAAGCATATCTGAATCTTTTAGTTGTATTATACTTGGAGACAAATACACAAACAACCATTATTTCCCTTTCTGGGAAATTCAAATAAATAATTAAAATATTGAGATATTGGTATATGATATTTGGCCCAGCTCCTTCATGCCAGCGATGATGATTTGACACCAAGAATGGAAATTATAGTAAACGTTCTTGTTCTGCTTTTTCACCTCAGATATTTTTATATATTTATTATTCCAAACACATTCTCCCATTGGATCTCAATCCTCTACTTTTCCTGAGGTGTAAATGAGTTTGTGTGTATAAAGAATTAATACAAAAAGCCTGAAAGTTGTTTTTGTTATACACGCAAAGGAAATGTTTAATAGTAGCATAATTAGTATGGAATTCACGAGAATGTAGCTGTCTCCATGTTAATAAAGTTACTGATTCAAAAGAATCTAAATATAGAAAGTAAGAAGTCATATTTTTGGGGGGAGTTGAAATCACTTTTATTTCCATGCACACATAAGAATACACACTTGGAGAGACAGATCTTAATTTCTCTTTCCTGCGCTACCTTTCCAACTCAAACACATAAGACTTTGCCAAATTCTCTTTTCAGTTAAACTCTGAGGATGGTACATGAGTAGATGGGGCACCAAAGTTCTCTTCTGTTGCTTCTGCTCAGAACCGGGGAGAAGGTGTCCTTTTTCCACCCCTGAAAGCCCAGGAATTGTTTAACAGTATTTTTGCCATTCGGGTTGCATAGTTCATAAATCTCTTTAATGCCCAAATTACATTACATTTAATGAAATTTTACTCCTAATTCATTTGATTTAGCTACTTGCTTGCCTCTAATTTGTGGGTCAGAGAATTTCAGCAGTTTTGTCTGAAGTGGTATTGGATTGTTTTAAATATGTGAATACTGAAGTTCTGTCATCCTGTTAAAACTCATTTTTGAAATGAAAGCTCATGTCTCTTTATATCATCAGCATGAAGCTTGAAATTAAAACAATATTTTCAGGTTTTGACTTCTTTTATCTTTTGGATTTTAGCAATAGAGTTTTGGGGTTCAGGAAAGTACTGTGTTTTGAGCTATATCCTGGTATAAATAAGAGAGATCTCCAAATACAAGTAAGGAGAACTCTGAGACTAAGACACTTAAAAAGGATGAGTGTCACCCTGATTTGAGGATGAATAATTTATGAGAATAACCAGAGGTAACTTTGTACTAAGATTATTTTCTTTTACAAATGTGGAAAATTAGCAAATTTCTGGCGCTCGAGAGTGTGGCTCCCACATAATTTTCATTACTGCTGCAGGAGATTCTCTGTTGAGTTGGAAGTAGAGCTATGAAAATAGGTTTTCTGCTTTAACTATATGGTGAAGATAGTTCAAGTTGAAACAGGGCTACAAATGCAATTTCCTAAGTACATAGTGGTTTAAATAGGCTTTCGAGATTGGTATCTCAATCAGAACCTAATTGAATATGATTTTAGGAGGAAATTTATGATGTAAACCATTTATAGTTATTTCCATACAGCTTTCACAACACAAAAAAAACAATTCATAGAGTAGACGAGTAAACATTAATAAATTTTAAGTAGAAAAAGTTACCAAAGTGGTTATATCATGATTCCAGGTTTAGGTCTTTCCAAGTCCCCAGTGACTATGGTACAATGAAACCTAATTTCAGTTAGCACCTATTAATAGAAGCTGTTTAGCTAACTTTATTTCTATCCTCCACTTTCAACAAAACGATTCTACTCCTGTTAATAATAGTGCCTACAATTTACTGGGCACTTACTATATGCATGGACAAGCCAGTGTGCTTTACATGTGTGAAGGCATTCAATATAACAATGCAATAAGGAGGCAGGGACAATGATGATTATCTCCTGATTTAGGAGGAAAGTGGGACAAACAAATTCCCTAAGATCATGCACTTTGACATGGCTGAACTAGGATCTGAATCCTGTTTGGATGTCAAAGTCTGTAGCCCAAACCACAGGGTGAACTGTTAAGAGCCTGGCAGTGAAATCACAATGAAGGAGGTGAAGTGATGCTGGTAGAGGGCTTTTCCAATGATTTTTGTCTTTACTGAGAAAATTATGCATATTTAAACCCATAGGCCAAATGGTAGGTTGTCACACATTGGCATACAAACACATATGGTTTCTTTTTATAAAAGAAAATAACACCTCAAACAAGTGCAGTAGATTTTAGGTTAGAAGGACCCTCAATTAATACTAACTCACAAAAATGATACCTTACTATACTAATTTGAGGAGTTAAACCAATAAATAAATTTGAGATGGCTGGTTTATTTGAGTGGCATTTTCTTTAAGCTTGATTTAGATTTAATTTTAAATCTTCTGGAATTGAGAATGAATATTACATTTAAATGCAATGTGTTGGACTCTCCTTTTATGCCCCACTCTCAGTCCCCCAACTTTTCCTTAAAAGCACTGGCTGTAAGTATTTGCCCCAAAAAGCTGTGTGTGTGTGCCCCAAAAAGTATGTGCCCCAATAAGCATGCACACTTCTATAAATTCAAACTTGCTGTTGTTGCCTCTGCCAAAAATGTCATTTTCCTTCATTAATCTACATTTCCAATGTTTCCTTTTCTATGGAGACCTTCCCCACTTGAGTGAGCATGCACTTGACCTACAGTGCTTTGTTCATATCTGTAACCTAGTAAATGGAGATGCGTCTCTAATACAACATAATGAGATAATTTAATTCTCTGAGCTTTTCCATGCCATTGTCTTTATTTTTATAAAACAGTAAATAGTTTTCCTTATTTCATCTTTGTATGCTTTCTAAAAGTCACATATATTTCTAGTACGGTTATAACAACCACAGTGCCATATACATGAATACAGTGCATATAAGCCCTACATTTCCACTTTGCTTCCCAAATCCTCAAAATGTATAAACACCAAAATATCTTTTTCCTTTCTTGGTCATCTGTGAACACCTCAAGGGCAGACCGAATCCCTTCTGTAGTCCCCAGTAGTATTTGGAGCAGTGCATCGCATTCAGTGGCTGCTCAGTAAAGGAATTAAATTAATAAATGAGTTAGTGAGAATCCTGAAAATACAGAAATATTAATTAAACTGTTTTATACTTTTAAGATAGACTGTTTCCAATGAAAATGTAAACAACAAGGTATGAAGGAAGTGTGTAATTTGAGACCATCCACTCATTAGTCATTTGGTTACTCTGTTAAAGGAAACAAATTTCAGGGTCAGTACGTCTTCCCGTGGACTCTACTTCTCAAACTTGTAATATGAACAGGAGCTCAGTTTTGGACATCTCAGATTTAACATCTCTAACTGATGATCTTATTCCAAACCTACTCATTCTTCAGTCTTCTCATCTCTATTATTAGTAACTCCCATTTCACACTTCCTTGCTCATGCCCCAGACCTTCAGCCCTTGCCAGCTGTTCCCTCTCTCCTACCTGCATCTGATGTGTCCACAGATCTAACCCACCTCTAACCCCTTTATCACCTAGCACCTGGATCATTGTGAAGGTGTTCTAACTTGATTTCTTGCTTCCTGCCTACTCCCTTACAGCTGTCAAGGTGGTCCTGTGAGCACCTATCTCAGACCAGATCACTCCTCTGTGTATACCATCCCAATTCTTCCTATGTCATGTAGAGTAAAATAATAAAAGATCTTTTGATAATTTATAATCCTGCGTGATGGGGTCCTGGCTTCTCCGCTCTGACTGCCTTCCCTCCCGTGCTCACTTGTCCTGAGCCACTCTGGCCCTCTTGCTATTTCTGAGATGTTGCAGGAACACTTCTGCCTCAGGATCTTTGCGTTGCTCTTCCCTCTTCTTGGAATCCTCTTCTTCTGGAGATCCATAGATCTTGTTTTCTCATCTCCTTCAAATGTTACCTTCTTTTTAAGGCTTTGACCAACAACCCGATTTTAAATTGCACTGTACCCCCTCAACATATAAATACTTCCTAACCTCTTTCCTGCTTTGTTTTTCTCCATGGCACGTATCACAATCTGATGTATCATGTAATTTATTGAGCATATAATTATTAGGTTGTCAGCCCCCTAGGGCCTGGGACTTTGTTGTCCAATTTGCTCATTGCTAATCTCTGTGTCTAGAACAGTGCCTGCAACCAATATTTGTTGAAAGAATGACTTAACAAGGAATGTGTTTGGGAGTACAAAAATATATTAAAAACAATACTGCTAAACAAATTTAACTGAGACAAAAATTATGAGCAGATTGGTTGTTCTCTCACAAAAGCACTACTTTTCCAGTGAGATTAAGGATTAAGAGAGAGGGCTTCAAGATTCTTTGCACTGAGAAAAATGATGAAACGGTTAAAACATTTATTCTCTAAATGTGACATGCTCTAGGAGCTACACATCACTTCAGCTCATGTTTACACATTATGCTACTATAACTGCTTAAAATGTAGGGATTTTTAATTGAATTTTATGGCTGGCCTACATTGTTGATAGTAATTTTTATGTTATAGCTTATGAGTTTAGTCATAGAAGGATATAGAGAAATTTCCATTGATGTAATAAAATATCTATAAAAACAAAATGGTGTTTCCTTAGTAGGTAGCTATTTTATGTATCTCTAAATCTCTGAGCATTCAATTATAAAAATTCATTTTGAGAAAGAATATTTAGTAAATTAAATAACTTTCTTTAAAACAATAAGACTCAATGATATAGTCCCATGTATTTTACATAGAATAGATATTTTTAATAAACTATTTTGTATTTTCAAATTACCACAGTAATATATTGACAGGTAGGAACCCCAAACTTACCCCAAATTTCCTTATTCGTGCTATTCATAGTCAAGCATATTATTTATTATAACCCATGGCGTTTTAAAATATATTTACTATTTATGCTTTATCAGTTGGATTTCAGTTAGCGTTCCAAGAGAGTTATGAAAAGTTATAGTTATATTGTTTCATATTATTGTCTTTGCAAAAACAATTTTATTTTAATTTGGTGAAGCCACTTAACATCAGATTTACCCTGTTTAATTTTTAAATGTACAATACAGTATTGTTGAGTGTAGGTACAATTTTGTACAGGAGATCTCTCGGCCTTATTCATCTTGCTTAACTAAAACTTTATGCCCGTTGATTAGCAACTCCTTATTTCCTCCTCACCCCAGCTAAGTGAAATAAGCCAGATCAGAAAGACAAATACTGTACTACATCATTCCATGTGTATGAGATATCGAAAATAGTCAAATTTAAGTTATTATATTTTATTAAGTTTTTGTTTTTAATGGCCAAATAGGTTTTTAATTGGAAATTATATTATTAGCCTATACTTAAAGTATTCAAGTAACTAAATGAAGTTTTCAAGACGCTATTTTTCTTAGGAACATTTAGATTTTATTTTTTCAAAAAGCATATGCATTAATCAAATTTAATGCGAACTCAAACTGATTCTTTTCCATAGTTAGTAATAGTTATTCAAGATATTTTACTTATTTTACCATGGGAAACGGTGATGAAAAATGGGAATGTTCCATTATTATTGACCTTTAAAATCTCTTAAGTTAAGGATTATGAATACTTTTGGCTGAAAGCATACATAATCCTGCTGTTTTCTTTTTCTTCTATATATTCCCTCTCAACAGCACTTTCTTGAATTTTAAAATGGATAACATTCATTTGACATTTTGCAGTCTAAAAATTAAATTTTCATGCTTGCTTTGAATGCACCTGGGAACCTAGAAATGAAATTTTGATAGAAATAAAAATGCCGGGGCGCCTGGGTGGCTCAGTCGGTTAAGCGTCCGACTTCGGCTCAGGTCACGATCTCGAGGTCCGTGAGTTCGAGCCCTGTGTCGGGCTCTGGGCTGACGGCTCAGAGCCTGGAGCCTGCTTCCAACTCTGTGTCTCCCTCTCTCTCTGCCCCTCCCCCGTTCATGCTCTGTCTCTCTCTGTCTCAAAAATAAATAAACGTTAAAAAAAAAAAATTTAAAAAAAAAAAAAAAAAAAAAAAAGAAATAAAAATGCCACTGGGAATATTATTGATTACCTGGAATGTGTGGCTTTCATTTGCCAATTAAAACGTATTAGCCAAGTCGTCTGGAAGTGAATTGGTGTCTGTTTTTTCAATCATTGATATAATAGATAATTTACGTCAGTTGTTTATAAAAGCTTTCAGATGATCTTAAAATATTAGAACATAAAAGGTCTCACTAATTTTGTAGAATTTAGATAATTCAAGAAACATTTTCAGAGTGTTTTAATACCCCTGAATTATAAAACGAGTAGTCACAAAAGATTGGTCACAAAAGATTGGTTTGAACCTTTATACTATCTTTAATAAAAGGGTATTCCTCTCCTTTGTTAATTGATAATTTAAAAATAAGAATAATTTTTTATATTGTCTCAACTTAATTCCTGACTTTTGTCAATCCAACAGTATATTTAGATCCTCTGCTAGAAACGGATCTGTAAATATGGAGAACAAAATGACTGTTGCCATAGGGGTGGGGGAATGGGAGGAACAGGCTTCCAGTTATGGAATGAAAAGTCATGGTGACGAAAGGTCTAGCATGGGAATAGAGTCAGTGATACTGCAACAGTGTTGTCTGGTGACAGGTGGCAGCTACAGTTGTGGTGAGTTTAACATAATGCATAGAGTTGTCGAATCATTATGGAATACCCTTGACACTAATGTAACATTGGATATCAACTATACTTAAATAAATAAAACTTTTTAAAAATAAAATCCCTGCTAATTTTTCCTATCATTCTATGGTGATTTGTTCTTATTCATTACTATTGTGCACTATTGTTACTGAAACTCTGAATTCTCAGGTGGCTAGCTCCCAAGCAATTCATTTGTTGCTAAATTCTATTGATGGTTCCTAAACTTCAAAGCATCATGCAAATGTTAATTATAATTCACTGCCTTCATTCTTTTTCTTTTATTTTTTTAAAATGTGTATTTATTTTTGAGAGAGACAGAGAGAGACAGAGAGAGAGAGAGAGAGAGAGAGAGAGAACAAGTGGGGGAGGGGCAGAGAGAGAGGGAGGAACAGAATGTGAAGCAGGCTCCAGGCTCTGAGCTGTCAGCACAGAGCCCGATGCGGGGCTTGAACCCACGAACTGTGAGATCATGACCTGAGCTGAAGTCAGAGGGCTTAACTGACTGAACCACCTAGGTGCCCCTCATGGCCTTCATTCTGAATGCCAGTTCACTGAATGGCTGTTCTGGCCCCTGTACCTGGCAAGCCTAGACAATGCAGAGACTTAAAGTGGAGACTTTACCTTTAAGGAACTTAAGGAACCCCTTGGAGCGATACTTCATTTTTCCTTGGTAAGATTGAGATGGTCAAATTCTACTTGGATTTTTAGAACTTTCTAGTTTCAAATTTTAATCCCTTTTAATATTCATGGTGTATTCACTATTTTTCTATTTGTTTTGAAATCTGCTCCTTTTAGGTCTAATATTTCTTAAGGAGGGCCATACTTTCCTTTTTACAATTTTATAAACTCCAAATTGACATGGTATAATTGTCCTTATTTTCAGGCTCCTCCCCCTTCCTCCTCTTCCTCATATCAGTTATATAACAGGTACTTTGTTTATGCTTATTAACTACTCAGAGTGCTAATTTGGTACTTATCCTCCATTATTGGTACATTACACATGACAGACTGAGGTCACACTGCTTCCTTAATATTTTGTCCCTGTCTCATTTCTGTCTGATCTCAACACCTGTGATCTCAACCTTGACATTTCTGCTTAATAATAATAGCTCTCTTTATTAATTACCTAGTTCTATGTATTTTTGTGCTTCATGTACATCATCTCATTTAATTGTGTGCTTGCCCTTGAATGGGTGTTACTCCCACTTTCCAGACGAAGTGTCTGAGGTACAGGATGAGTCTCTATGCTCAGGATGACAAAGGCGATATTTAAAGCCACCTGTAACTTTTACCAACTTTCATGCTCTGTCACCTCACAATGAATACTAACTAGTTATTCCTTGCAAGGTAAAATTAAGTATAGGGAAAAGAGTTCCCTTTCTTATTCCTACCTTTAAAAAAAAATTCAGTTGTTGGAGCACCTGGGTGACTCAGTCTGTTGAGCATCTGACTTCGGCTCAGGTCATGATTGGTTTGTGAATTTGAGCCCCGCATCCGGCTCACTGCTGTAGGCACAGAGCCCACTTTGGATCCTCTGTCCCCCTCTACCTTGGGTCTACCTTGCTTGCACGCTCTCAAAAATGAATAAGCGCTTAAAAAAATTCAGTTGTTGGCATGGAAGTAATGAGTTTTCTATAAGAAATTTTAAAGCAGGTGTTCTAATCTTGTTCTTATGGTCTGAAGTCATATTAGGATATTATTTGACTTACTAAGGTACTACATTCCCAGATGTCCTAAAATGTCCTAAAGTGTTATCAGATGTAGCAGCAGTGTGGTTCCAGGACCCATGGAAAGGAGGGCTCTCAAAATACCTTCAGGGAGTCCAAGAGGTCAAAATATTTTGCATAATGATACTGAGACCTTATTTACCTTTAAAAAACCTCATTCTCTCATGAGTTTACTGGAGCTTTTGAAGGCTACATGTTTTGTGACATTGCAACAGACTGAATGTTAGAAGTGGATATGGAAATCCAAATGACTTCTTAAGACACACTTGAAGAATTTTGTAAAGTGTGTATTTTTTCGAAAATATTTATTTCTTATTAAAATATGGTACTTATGCTAATATGCGATGGATTTGTAGTTGTAATTATTTTTAATTAACAAATATTTTTATTCCTAATTTTCTTTTCTAATATAGTAAATATTGACATGGAACCAATGTGTGTAGAGACATCCTGAAACCAGTGTGTTTACGAGAAATACTGCCATATAAAGCTATGTTATAAATAAGACCCTTGATTTTTATTTTTACTTTTTAAGCTTTTTAAAGATGTTTATTTCATTATTTTTGAGGGAGACAGAGCGCGAGTGGCGAAGGGGCAGAGAGAGAGGGAGACAGAGAATCCCAAGCAGGCTCCATGCTGGTTCTGTCAGCACCAAGCCCGATGAAGGGCTTGAACTCATTAACTGTGAGATCATGACCTGAGCCAAAACCAAGAGTCAGACAAGAGTCATCCAGATGCCCTTGATTTTTAGAACCTGTGTTCAGAAACCTTGATCTATTTACAACAAGTTTTCTCCAGAGTCTTCATGAAAAATGCTTGTAGTCAGTGATGGTAGTGAGGAGAATGAAGAAGTTTCAAATGAGAATCTTGTGAATCAATATGACAGTCTCAGGAATGTTGACAATGAAGATGAATGAAAACTTATTTTCAAAGTCTTTGTTGATTTTTAAATGATTATTATTTATCTCCATTTTTATCTTGTTTTTGTAAATAAAACTTTAGTTCTGTCAGATGTCTTTGGTAAAATTTTTGTATGCATCTCACTCATTCAGTTAGCATTTAGGGAGAGTAGTCTCGCCAGTAGACTGGTGAATTCCAAAGAGAGTATGAACACATAGTCATGAATTTTATTCTGAACTGTATAGCAAATGATGGAGCTAAGATTCAGGTCTATAGCCCAACCAATGAGGCCAGTTTCTATATTTATCTATCAAACTTTAATTATTTGGAACTGAGAAATATAGTCTAACAAACACACATTGAACATGTATTATGCACAAAGAATTCCCATCTCTCTAGTCAAAGCAAGGTTTAACTTCATTAAGACATTTCTCCACTCTAAATATTTTAAAACACAGGTACGACTTTAATGCTAAAACACAAGAGAGCCATTTTCCTTTGACCCTCTTCATAGATTCATGTAGGAATATGGCATTAAGTGACATTAAAGTTTTGTTGTGTTTATAAAAGATTTTCTTTCTCTTTTTGATATGAGATGTTTAAAGTGTACTGTGTAGCTTGTGAACCCAAGAATACTTTATGTTTTTTAATCTGAAGAACAGCCATAATGTTTTTTTTTTTTTAATATTAATTTGCACCTCTTTAGATTTCCACAGAGGACATTTCTAAAATTTATGTGTAGCATAAACACTTCTTTTAGTTAATTGTAGAAGTTTAACACTGACTATATTTACAGCCCCGTAGGTATAGTTGAAAATTTACATATTAAACAGAGATGCTCTCTGGCATGGTTTAAGAAAATGATCTGTGTTCTTAATTACACCTTTAGCATAAATGTGTGAATGTCATTTACTGAAATGTAAAGAAGAAATCTATGATGATGAAGATAATGATGATGATAATATAAAACATTAATTATATTAAGTTGGCAAATTTTGTGGTTTTTTTAGTATATGATCAATTTATATTTAATGAGACTATGAGTTGAAGTTTATTTCAATATGATGAAAATTCTAGACTTATAATTAGTTTCATAGCTATTTTATGTCTTTTAGGTGAATGAAAACTTCCATCTCAATGAATTTCAAAGCTAAATTTCCAAACTAAATTAAGGAAGTATGTAACTATGTTTATACTTTTCATAGTAATTGATTTTATTCCTAGAGTCAAATACTGATTTCTAGTATACAGAATGAGTGCATCATTTGACTTAATGAAAATGAGTTGGTTGTTCATTTACTATGTGTGACAAAATTACATTTCCCTATTTTTAATGTTTTTAAATGTTTATTTATTTTTGAGAGAGCAAACAGGAAAGGGGCAGAGAGAGACGGAGATACAGAATCTGAAGCAGGCTTCAGGCTCTGAGCTGTCGGCACAGAGCCCAGCGCAGGGCCCGAACCCACAAACTGCAAGATCATTACCTGAGCCAAAGTCGGACGCTTAACTGTCCAAGCCACCACACGCCCCAACGTTTCCTATTTTTTTTTAAATTTTTTTTAACGTTTTATTTATTTTTGAGACAGAGAGAGACAGAACATGAACGGGGGAGGGGCAGAGAGAGAGGGAGACACAGAATCGGAAGCAGGCACCAGGCTCTGAGCCATCAGCCCAGAGCCCGACCCGGGGCTCGAACTCACGGACCGTGAGATCGTGACCTGAGTTGAAGTCGGACGTTTAACCAACTGAGCCACACAGGCGCCCCAACTTTTCCTATTTTTATTTTTATTTTTTTATTTTTATTTATTTTTTTAACGTTTATTTTTGAGACAGAGAGAGACAAAGCATGAACGGGGGAGGGGCAGAGAGAGAGGGAGACACAGAATCTGAAACAGGCTCCAGGCTCTGAGCTGTCAGCACAGAGCCCGACGCGGGGCTCGAACTCACGGACCGCGAGATCATGGAAGTCGGCCGCTTAACCGACTGAGCCACCCAGGCGCCCCCCAATGTTTCCTATTTTTAAAAGACAGTCTGTCAAAAGCTGTTAAGAGAGAATCTCCTACGATATTTCAAGCATAAGAATAATAATTATCAGTATTTCCCAATTAATATTTGTCCTTTCCTTAAGCAGTTTTAAAGATACTTAAAACAGTCCAAAATTAGAGTTGACAATTGCAAATACAAACCAAGCAACACAGTAATAAAATCAATACTTACATTTCCCTTGAGGCCACTACTTACTGTTTGCCGCACCATTTCCTTAATGGAATGGCAGTTATGTTTGCAGAAACCTTGTAACTACCATTTTTATGTTTTAACTAAAAGCAGCTTTCTTGAAGAAGTATGATAAAGAAATTCTTGAGCTGCTGTTAAAAATTGTCATAACCATTTAATAGTTAATAGGAGTGCAGAGAAAGCAACCTTTCTCTTTAAAATCTTTTCCAGATAAACATTGTAGCCTTTCATATGAGGTGCTGTTTTTCTGATAATGGCAATATGTCTTTTATGTGTTCGTTATGATGGGCATTGACTTCATATTTAAACATCTCGCTACACTTAAACAACTCACCCAGTTTAAATGGACATATACAATTACTAGGGTGCTTTTCATTTCGGGCTGATTTTGAAAGTGTACTGTCAAAAATGTAAAAACTGGAGGGAAGTAAGGGAAATTAGCAGTTTTACTCTGCGTATTAAGATTAATTTCAAAATCTAATTGACAAAATGTCTTACTAGCTATTCAGTTGATTTTTCTTCTTATTGTTTTGACGGGATAGTAATTTCCCTTTTTTAGTCATTATTTTGCATTTCTTACGAAATTATCTACTATTGACATAGCATTTTAATGCCAATTCTTTTAAGAGATTTACATTTTTATAGGCTTCAATCTAAGTTAGAAATTAATTTATCTCCACATTTGCTTCTGATCTTTTTCTTAAAGATAATAATAGTCTAAGAATCATTCAGGATGGAACAGTGCATTTTACCTGCCAGAGGAATTTATGCACAGTCAAACTTTGTTTTTGAGAGTAATTGTACAAACTAAAATAGAGAAGTCGCGTGAACGGAATTCATGGCCCTTTTTAGAGACCACGTTTTGAAACAGGATATTGAAAATGAAGTCCATTGGCCAGCTTCAGTGTTTTTCCATGATGATGTCAGCAGCTGTGTCGCGTGATAAAGCTGCAATATTTTCATGACAAAGAAAAATTCATATCCACATCTTTAATAAATGAAGCAGAAAAAAAACCTCGTCCATCCTGGATTCATATATTCCCATCAGAACCTTTGTAGCGTCTCTCAACTGTAAATATTGAGAGTAAGATCAGAATGAAAGGGGTGTTGCATCAAAATTAATCGCTGAAGTTATTACTTACGGTGTCACTTGTTTCCCATATTCAGGCTTTCCACACAAAGCTTTGAAGAGCCCTACAGGACCAACCAAATGTAATTGATACAGAATCATTGCCACACAACAGCTGCACTAACAGGGTGCTGCAGCTTTTACTTTAATCTACCTTTCTTTCTGAGAGTTTATTATGTTTTTGAATTTATTCTTTTGTAGATCCGGGAGCTATCTTTTTTATGGAAATTAATCTTTTTAGAAGATTTGTACTCTCTTTTTCAAACACTAATACATTCATTCAAGTATCCTATTATTCAGATCCAGCTGGCTTTTATCTGGTGATATTTACTTCAAAAAGCCAAGTTAAATGGTATCATAGATTAATTCTCAGGGCACAGGAAAGCTTTTTTAGAGAAAAACATGATTTGGTAATTACTTGAAATATCATAATAAAAATCACAGAAAATGTCAAAAATGTATTGTATAATCTGTCATAATAGGAAGCTTCAAGAAGTTGTTTCATTAGAAATGTGGTATTCTGAGTCCCTCGTAAGTTTTCATTTCAGTCAAACATGATATAACTCGAAAGTTTGCTTTGGGTTCTAATAAACTGTATTATGAATTTTAGGTTTATATTGTTTGTTCACACAAAGCAGTGAAACTTCAAAAGGGACATTATCCACTGCTATCTCTTACATAAATCAAACTGGAAATAAGACACATTTTACAATTCAATTTAAGATCCCACTGAGACAATAATGTTGCAAGCTGTGCATTTTGCAAAGTAATATAGTAATGTCTAGTTTGCATTTTTGAAAAACCAAATTAATCACACTTTATTGAATATGTTGGAGCAAACCTAAAATTCATCTATTATTAAAAACTTGTGCAACAAACACAAACTATATTTTATACATAAAGGACAAACTCATTTATTCATTAGGATAAAACACTTGGAGTTTGCATTTTGTAACTATGAAAGAAATGACATTTGCTTATGGGGGCTGTTTTGAATTTTTAAAAGCAGTCTATACATAGTAAGCTGTTTGAAATTTTATCTTACCTTATTAAATTATATCAAGTTTCAAGGCATTCGGATGATAATAGAAGTTAACTTGAAAACTTTGGGGGTAAGAAAACAAAAATTGTTAAAGTAAATGATATACTTTAAAAAAGACATCTCATATGAATCAGAGTATCGCTCTGTGTGTTACTTTACATGTGCGCACCTTAACATAATATAAACTTTTTCTGGTTTTGATAAGAAAAATAAAACCCTCCCCAGGCAAAATAAAAGCTTATCATGTCCTACAATTTTATCAGCCTAAAGAAAGTAAGTAATTTTTGTATGCATTCATTTGGATATACAATTCCAATAAGACATTATGTATAGTATTGGGAATCAAATTTTTGCGGCATCATTTAGATATTATTGCCTACGTGATGTATATTACGTATTGCTATTTTTGAGGAAGTGTAGTAAATCTAAGCATTGTGAATAGTGAGGAAAAGCGAAGGAGAGCAAACATATTGGCTAAGTTTGGATGTTTATTTTACTGGTGCATATTTTTCAATGTCAGGGTAGTAAACACTGTTTTGCTCTCTGCTTACATATATAATATTCTGTATGATAACAGTTATTTGAAGTGCTACAGAACAGTAATATATACTCTGCCCAGAATAGAAATAGCAATATTAAAACACATTTCCAGATTTAATTTTTCAATAAAATATTAAAGCCAAACTTGTCCTATCTCATAAACCTTATTATCAAATCATGAATTTGGTGGAATATTTCCTTCTTGCCTTTTCTAATTGTGTCACTCAGGGAGGGTCTAAAAAGGTCTATCAACTCTGAACCTACTGACAATACTCCTGCTTTTCTATTAAGAACCTACCTTGCTGACTCATATCTACTGGTGAGCTGTGTCCTATGTCACGAAAGAGCAATTTATATCTCTTTACGTGAAGACTTCCATACAAGACACACATGGTTTTCCTTTTATTGGGGAAAAATATTGGGTGCATATTTAGAGGAATTAGTTTAAAAGCCACAGGGTTCAGATATAGGGAAGAGTATGCAGTTATGTCCTCACTCAGCATAACTGTTTTTTCATGTCTGGCTCTGGAAACCAATTTGTTCCTCAATCATCATCTTAGGAAACTCTAATGATAGAGAACACAAGATTTTTTTTTTCTATTTTATCAATTTTCCAGTGGCATGAAATATGAGAATCAGGATTCCTGCCCTGGTCACATCAATGTCATGTAGTAGATGACAGAACCCGCAATGATTATTCCTGATGATGAGTTCCTTCTCCTCCTTCTGACCATCTGATACATTGCTTTAATCGTATCTCTCCCCTGCCTAAGATGATGACCAAACTCATCATCCTGACATCTGAGAACTTTCATAATCTGGCCCTAGCCTACCTAATTCTGTCTGACTTCTGATGCTTTCCTAATATGTACTTTCTCCTCCATCAGTGGAGCGACCAGCTGTCATCCAGACCCACCATTTATGTTTGCTGTGCCTTCTTGAACAGTCCAGGCAATTCTCTCAACTCAATGTGTTCTGTCGCGAAGTAGAAAGGATTTAGGTCCAAGGATCAGGCAGTAAATGTATTCCAAATCCTGCTCTTTTCCGAAAGAGTTATATGGCTTCCTGAGTTTCATTTAATCATTCAGAACCCCAGTTTCCTCTGCTGCAAAATGAGAGGATTGTGCTTGATGGTGAAGTCTTCTCAGCAAGGTCTTTCCAGGGTGCTCTCCTAACGCGCATGCTTACATGTGCACACATACATCACATACGTGCAAACATTCTTTCAATCTTCTGTGATTGGGATCTCATTTAACCTACAATGTCACTTTATTTATTTATCTGCTCATTGTTTTCTCTACCCGCCTCCCAACTAGAATATAAACTCCAGGAAGATACAGATTTTTAACAGCTTGCTTTACTGCTCTAGTCCTGGTGCTCACAACACTGCCTGATACACAATAGATGTTTGATATATGTTAAAAAAGGTAATGAATGATTTCGGTGTCTACTTTGTGCCCCAACAACTCTATGTATATTCAACTCTATTCAAATATATACATAAACATGAGTTATATATGATAGTGGTGTTTTAAATATAATTGCTTGCTCTTTGTCCTGTACACTGTAACATTCTTGACCTCAAGTTCTCTTTATGTGATTACATATTGATATTTTAAAAAGTTATTTGTGTTTTCTGTCCTATTTCTATTTTTTTTTTCTATTTGATGTGGTTACATCATATTCTTAATAGTCTGCTGGTTTTTTCCTGTTTCCTCTCCAAGATTTTTAATATGCAGTATTAACTTGACTTTTGGATAAACAAGAACATGAAATCTTTTTCAAGGCCAGAACTTAAACATATATTAATATTAGCCTGAGCAAATTCACATGAGAATATTTTCAAAAATTATTTTCACAGTAAGTGGAAATTTGACACATTTAAAAATTAAGCATTCTATTCTGAAACTCTTAATACTTTTTTGGATTTATTAAATTTAAAATAGATGATACATAAACATACAAAACAGTCCCCCATCGTGTTGTACACATAAGCCATTAAACAATAAATTATTTTTGAATTTTTGTTTATCGATGTGTACATATCAGAATTATAATTCTTTGAGAACATGATTCAAATACATGATAAGGTACAAAATACGTTCAAGAGATTTCTTTGCAAAAACCAGCTCTTTACAGAAATCTCATAGAACAAAATTTCAGGATTTACCAAGGAGGAAAAACACTTTCTGTACAGAGCATTTAAACTAAAGGAAGATCTTGAGGTATTTAATTTGTTTTGAAAAATTGCGTTTTAGCCTACTAACCGAAGTCTTAAATAGCTATTTAATAGAAGTTATTTTAATTAAGAGCAACATTTAACAAGGTGTATTTACTCAGGTGTTAGGCCAGGTCCATCTAAATGACAGCACCTGTGTGCTGTTGACAGTGGTTCTAACATTCCCTGTGTAGTGATGTGAGAGAACATGTGTGGTAGAACAGAGAAAAAGGTGAAATAGTGCAATATTTTAATATTGGAGGGATATTGAAATTATTTAAGACAAATTTGGGGATCACAAAGGAAAATAACAGATCATAATATTTTTCTTTATTACAGAGGGTCTTTTCTACAATTAGATCACTATTTGTTATTCAATAATTAAGGATCCCTCCCTAGATGATAATTTTTTAATAGATAGAGGTCTCTTTACTCTGAAACCATGTGAAATACAATATCTTTAGTACACATAAAGACAATTTGTATAGATATTGCTTTTAAAAGTTTAAGACATTTGAAAATTCTGATTTTTCTATTTGATCACCTTAGAAAAGATGGCAATTTCCCCATTCATTATTTTTTTTTAACAAGGCATGCATCTTTTTAGCATTGATGTTGGTAAAAGTTTATTGAAGAAAAATGATTAAATGATTTATTTCAATACTACAGTGTGTGTGTGTGCGTGTGTGTGTTTGTGTGGGTGTGTTAAATGAACATAAAACCTATGTTAACACTCAATTCTGACACTGAATCATTGTGTGACCTTAGGTTGGTTGCATTCTCCTTATATTTTTCATTGGTCATACTATGGTTATAATAGTTACAGTAGATATTTTTTAAATAAAAAATGAATAAGGATGTTTGTTTTACTTTCTATTGACCTAAGAGTGTTGATATTATCAGAAAATCAATCCTCATTTCAAAACACATTTTGTAACCATTTATCTTATTCTAATTCACATTGTGACACCAATCTAAAAGCATATGCATTTATTCTTGGGAGAAAAATGAATGCTTATATTTAATTCCCAAATTGGAGTTAAAAGTGTGGAAATGAAATTATCCACATTAATGCTAATCATCTTAAGTATTTTTTTCATTGCTAGCAACTGAAATTATAGTGGTCATTTTGACCTTGAAAATCACCTGTTATGTCTGCCTATGAAAAACTGATGAAAAGTGCTTTGAATTGTATGTCTTCACTACATATAATAAAAGCTATGGAAAGAATGATTTGGTTTCATATAAACAGTAGCTTTCAACAGGCCTGCCATCTGCATGTAATCTACCACTATAATATAATATTATTTCAATGGTCCTTCAAATGTGCTGAGTTATTTGCGATATGTAGTCTTTTGATTTAAAGCTGCCTCTCTCCTTAATGTTCTTAGGGGGACCTTGTAATTGTTGGATATTCTAATCGTTTATCGTATTACAAATTGGGCGAATGGCATCTTTTCAAGCTATGCTTAGCTGTGTCTATTTGTGTTTTTTGTTTGTTTGTCCCGGTTCAGTCTGTTTACCTAAATAGTAGTTAGGATTGTTAAATCTTTACATCTAGTCATAATGTCCTACATTCATTCATTCAGTATTAACTAAGGACCCAAGATCTCTCAGTAATTCATGTTGATTTTCTTATTAAAAAGAATATTATAGTTTATAAGTAAGTGGAGAGACCTGAATATTATGGACATTGGTACTCTTTTGTGCTAAGAATTTATTTTAAGAGCCATATACCAATATTTGCTTGGTCCTGCTCAGCTTCTTGGGCTTCTTTTTCTTCTACTTGTTTTATTTTTAAATCATTCATCTGGCTTATTTGGGGTTGATTATGTGGCTTACAGTACAAATACACTTTTAGTAGAAGTATCTTTATACTTTCTATGCCCTCTCCAAGCGTCACAGCTTAATCTCCTACCTACAAGTCAAAGACATCCACATCTTCCTCACTGAGTATCTGCTTTTCTTCCAAATTTCAGTTCCGTATTTCTCACTGCTTATTGTCAATCTTTATTTGACTGTTCCTGAAGCGTCTCATATTTAGTGTGTCCAAAATCGAACTAATCTTCATTTATTTTTAAATCAGATCTTCCTCATTAGGGGACTAAAATTTTGGATTGCATGTTCAGAATTCCAGAATCTAAATCCTGGGGCAAATTAAATCAACCTTTATAACAGTAATGTGGATCTACCTCAGAGTTTCCAAAGATTCATTGGATAGTATGTATAAAAACTTATTACCACAGTGCCTAACACATTGAAAGTAGACAATACATGTTAGATATCATCATCATCATTATCATCGTCACTCCTTAATAATATCTCCACACATCCTGTTAGTCTAGATACTCAGATCATCTTTCACATTTTATTCTCTTCATCCCCATTTGTATCCAAATGATTACCCAGTTCTGTCAAGCTTATTTTCAGAATACCAAACATATGTCTTCTTCTTCATCTTCTCTATCTTTCATTCCAAAGATAAAATTATGTACATATGTTTATATTTGTATCTCTCTCTCCCACACTGTAAGCTGGTCAAGAACAATGGCCATAGCTTAGCATTTTTAAAAGCCACATTGAAGTTTCCCTCATGTGAAGGTAAAAATTGGTCTGAGAATTGCAGTTTTCTACTCAAGAACTGAGAGTTATTCCTACTCTGTTAAATGCTGGGGATACAATGATGAACAAAAGCTACATAGGTCTGCCCATGTGGTGCTTACATTAAGACAAGAAGTGTTGGGTCTTTCCTTGATAACAGTGGGAAACAACTGAAGTCCTCTAAGCAGGGGAATGACAGTGTCAGATTTGTACTTAAAAGTAATGATGATATAGAAGTAGAGATAAATGACGTAGATGAAATCAACAGGACATGAAATGGAATTGGACATTTGTGGCACACAGTGAGAGAAGAGGAGATAAAGATGATACCTAGGTTTCTGGCTTATAAACTAGCTGGTGATGTCATTCTTTAAGGCTAACTAGGTTTGGGGAGAAGATAATTTAAGATGTAGATCCATACAGATAAATATCGAGATGATTTCCATGAGTATGCCATGCTACCTAGGGGGTTGTATGCTTTTTGGAAAATTTAATAGCAATTTGGCTCAAGTGAGAAAATTTTTCAATTTCAACATAAATCATTTAAAACTGAAAACACTGTATAAAACAATGGAAATGAAAACTGATTTCAACTGACCATGAACAACACTTATGCATGAACATAAAATTGTTAATATTATATACCACGACGTTGATTACACTACTAACAGTATATAAAGTATATTAACTTGAAATTTTATTCGATGTAATTGTAAATCTATAGGGAAATTACAATATCCTTAGAGAGGAGAATTTCTAGTTCATTTGTTTGCCTAATGGAAAAATAATTTGATGAGTTAAAGTGGGAAAAGGTAGAAATTCATTGACATTGGCAGTGAGAAAGGTTAAAAGATGCAGTTAAAGTGGATACATTATACCCAACTGCTTTATTTTGAAGAATTTCATGAATACATTTTAGATTGGAAAGCTTACATGTTTTTAGTATTGTTATTTCTATACTGTCCATAATAGCTAGCATTATAGTTTAGCTGTAGAAATTAACCAATCTGTTGCAATATGATCATTTCCACTAAATAGAGACATTTGGCTCTTGCTTCCAACCATTTTATAGTCCATATCAGCAAAACACCTAAATGTTTAATCCATACAAATTGGATATAAAATTTGGCTACTATTTCTTTCCTTGAGTCCTATGTAACTAATTACTCAGTCTAAGTCTGCTTTTGTTTTGTTTTGTTTAGGGAATCGATTTTACCTGGTTAACACTTAGAGCATGCTGCTAATGAATCCAAAGAAAACAGCAGCATCAAAAAGCAAAGTGTTTTCTGATATAATTATCTCTGTCTTCTCCACATAAAGTATTTAACCTTTTATCTTTATAGTAATGGCCTTCCTTCTTTTATTTTAAGTTGTATCAAAACTTTCTGGATTTTGGTATGAAATCAGGGAAAAACATACAGTATTGAATTCTGTATACAACAATTCATTCTAATAATTTTTATGAATTTAAGGTCAAGACTTTTAAAATGTAAGCCATTGTGTATCGTAAGTTACCTAATGCTGTTCTGGTTTTCCATGATTCCTCAAAGATTTTCAGGATAATTGTTTTTTATATGTCTCCCTCTTCTTTAAGGATCCTCTTATGTATTCCATTTGACACTAGTGACTTGAACTTCAGCTCTGATTTTACAACTTGTTTCTTATTCTTTTTAGTTCAATAATCATTAGCGATGGTGAAGAATATTCAACTAAAAAAAAAATAAGTGGCTCTGATTCTAGTATTTTATACATCACTTTGTATAGCTTGTTAACTTATGCCACTTTCAACAACTTTGCAGAATATGTAAGGAAATAGAAATGTCTCCACTTGGTGAAGAAATCTGGCTATAGGAATTGTTCTGATGAGTCCAGGGACTTTAATAGCACCAATGTTATATTATCATCAATATATATGTATATGTATATATATCTATATGTTATATTATCATCAATATATATGTGTATGTATATATATAGAGAATATATATATGTGTGTATATATATATATACATATATATATGTCAAATATATATATAATGTGTCAAAATAGCTCTGCTCTCAAAAGAAAACATCACAGGTAAAATAGGAGCCTTCTTGTACTGTAAGAGTTTTAAATTTCTAATGGACAAATATTTAACACTCAGTAACAGAGAGTAAAGTTTAATTAATGATAGATAACTAAAGAAAATATATCTAAATATTGCTGGGAGAGTAATATGTTTACTTAAATGACTCCTATTTAATGGTAGTGGGATAGTTAGAATTCATGGAAATACTATTCTTTCCCTCTAAGGAAAAAAAGTAAGTTGATGTTAGAACATAAGCTAAGCAGGATTGGTTACATAACAGCCAACCAGATTTGTTTTTCCCCAGCGGTTCCAAATCAAACATGAGATGTGTACGTATACAAATTTTAGACTCTGGAAATGTCCTGCTCTGTGGGTGTTATTTTGCAATACCAGCCAGGAGGCATTTGTGGTGTTTTCTTTGCTGAGGCACTGCACTGAAACTGGAATGTATTTTATTTTATTTTATTTTATTTTACTTTACTTTATTTTATTTTATTTGCTTTGTTGTTTTGTTTTGTTTTTTAATTGTGACCCTGATTAATTGTTCCCATAAAATATTACTTGCTCTCCATTCTAAAATAAAGTAATTTGATGAAGTTGAACCAAAACACCAAAAGATTTCAGTGTTTATATATGCTAACGTAGATCAACTCAGATCATTATCCAGAAGAAAAAAGATTTAAAAAGATTACATTACATTAACTCAGGAGAGAACTGTGTCTCCTGTTTATGCAAAACACTAGTAGTACTGTTCACATTTTATATTTCATTTTTAAGGTGAAAAAAAGCAAATAACTTGTATATTCTCACCTTTGAAATAACAACTAAACATCTGTAGTGTCTGTGACTAGTATTTGCTTTTACTGAATAGTCTTGTTTCCATTGTTAAGGTAGTGTTGACATCCTTCTAAGTGGTCTCCAATGGTATGTAGTAAATGCCTGCTCTTGCCATCATTTTCATTGTAAACGAATCTTGACAATGTCAGGTTCCCGTCACAGTCTATCAGTGTCACTCACTAAGCGGTGGTGTGACCGTTAGTCCCTTTGAGATTTCCTCCTTTATCAGGGTCAGCCCGTGGGAAGATCTGAATGAATAGTTACATGTTACCTAAGTATATAGGGTAATAACATTTACATGTACTTTTACTATTTTAATGCATGGTAGTTGAAAGACATTCTTTTTTTACAGGTCACTTTAATTTTGTGTTTGACACATATTCTATCTAAAATTCATAAAAATATACTATGGCGTTCCTTTTTGGAATCTATTCCTCATTAGATATATGCAGGGTTGAATAATAAATATGATTATTGGGGCTAGGATATTTGGTGCCACTCATACACATAACCAAGTTTGTGTTTTGTTGTTTTTTTTTTTAAATTAAACAGTAATAATATCCTTTCCCAAAGCATTTTACGTTTTCTTTTCTACTTAAAAATTGTGTTCCACAAAACAAGGTGATCTTTCTTTGCCAATGATTATCTACACATTTAATCCTTCTTTAATTATTTTTTCATGGTAATCTTTTTTTTTCGCACTTGTCTCAATTGATAATTGTTTCAGTTGATTTGCAAAATAACATCCCAAATGCTGAGGATTCACACTTCTTTCCTTTATTTCAGTTTACTCACAAGAATCAATTACTAAAATTTTATTTATACTCTAGCCGTATTTATTGTTGGTTCTATTGAATATACCATGTCACCAGATATTCAGTAGAATTTTTCCTGTGGTCCCACACAAGAACAAAAGGTACCAGGTACCCCTCATTTTAAAGACAGTAAAAAGCAGCTGCTACTTATCAATAGCACCTGAACCAGCCTATCTTAACTATCACTCCAGGCCCCACAGATATCCTCCTGCCTCATTATAAGAGAGTATGACCGTAGAGAGAGGGGATTTGAAGAAATCCTTGTAGTGAAGAGACAGCATCTACTGGGACGGCTGTGACTCAGTGACCCCTTTTTGAGAGCGTTTCCACACCACCACTTGAAGGGAGGCTTTCCAAGTTTACAGGTGCCTTCCCCTTATTTCGGAGCTGGATTTCTGTTTTGGTGTGAACTGCTGATCTGTTTTCTGTATATATTTGAGCAGGGGGATAAGGAATTGATAGGTGGCAGGCTAGAGAGTGGACATCATCGGAACAAGACGACCCACACCAAGAGAAGGACCTTATTGTAAGCGGCAGTGGCAGTTTGGGGAGTTTAGAAGAGCAGGAAGCTGAAGATTTCCATTGTTAGCGACTCGTGCTTCTAGGAAGTTCCTCTGGAAGGGACCCTCTTGAAGGATCGGGCATGACTTAGTAGGAGATACTTAGCATTTAGGCACCTGCCATGTGGAAGATGTAAGTGGCTGATAGGCATAGTCGTAGAAGCAGGGAGAACTTGAGGTGGAACTGGTTGAGTCGGAGACCTTTATCCTACTATCCAGGAGAAGGAGAGAAGGAGGATGGATGAAAAACTAACCAAGCCATTGTCTTCCAGGCCACCTAGGTTCTTAGGGATGGCCAGTGCTGATAGAGATGGAGAAACAGAGATGAGCGTTAACTAGAATGGATTTTTTTAATACTCAAGGTTATTAAGGGGCAGAAAAGGGAGCCTTGACAAAATGTGTTTGAAGGCACAAATTAGAGGAAAAAGAAAGCCATTTAATATCTGTAACTCAGCAGTTCTGAATGTCCCATAATCTGACTACCTTTAGAGTAGGGATAGCTTTCAAAATTTAAGGGTTTCTACCCAAAGCAGTATATTTCTGCATTTAAAACTTGGTCCATCATAAGATATGTATCACAAAATAAGACAAAATATAAACTGGAGCAAGCCAAGAAAAGTAGTCTGAGCTTGTAAAAAAAACGGAGATAGTGCATCAAGCTGTTTGCTTTTTTTCAGAACGTATAGCTATGTTTTAATGTTGGGGTGGGAAGCGTGTAAGATTGCAGAGAAAGTTCCATACCCAGTCTTTACAAATTCACGTTTCAGTTACACTAGATCTTAAGATCACTCTGCTTGTCCCTGAAGAATACACATCTTTTTACACAAAGGAAAACTAAACACACAATTGCTTTTTGTATTTAAGTTCCATATATTTGTACATTTTTATTGATAAATTCTTAATACCTGTATACCTAGGCAGGTAAGTGAATTGTTTCAGATATTATATAGAATGCAAAATTAATAGTTTTTAGCTAGAGACAGAATTGGTAATCAGGCATTTTATTTCAACTTCCTTTCTTACATTTATGTACCCGCTTACCTCTGGCTGTGTGTGTTGCAAGACCCCATTTGTTAATTTTCACTCCACCAAAATCATGGCATAGCATTAATAGCGGGCCTTCATTGTGCTTGTGGTTACGCTTCTTAATTTCAGCATATGGCAGCCGCCTGTTGTGTTCTACCTGCGGCTGAACCTACGTAAGCAGGTGTCTAGCCTGACACTGTTCCTGCGCTTCTCCACAATCTGTGTGTAAGACTAGGTATGGGAAATCTCTTTCCCTTCAGTTCCTTCCCCCCGACATTAAAATATGAATACAAATCTCAAGTAATCAACAGTTGGATCCACTGAGTCTTTTCATGAACCCATGACCATTTTCCTTTGCTTAAACCATTTTATAATTTTATTGTGTTTTATGAGTTTTTACATACATGCCTTGACAACCTATGATAGTATATGTTCTTTGGGGACCTGAAGGCTATATCAACTTCACCTTGTTCTTCCACTGTAAAGTCAAGAAACAGTTTGATTCAATAAGAATGGGGAAAGAGAGGTGCATCAGGTATTTTTTTTTCTGTTTCTAACTCTCCTTACCAAATATTAGAATTTCCTATATATTTTATCTTCTGTCTCTTGCAAGATTTCCTGTGGTCACAGTAGCAAACGTTAATTTTAAAGGTATACAAGTGTGTATATATATGTTTGCATGTAGGCATAGTACATGTATACTGGCTTATATCACTAAACATATTGGCTTAAACCAAAGCACTTGAAATCATACATTTAATAACTATGGGTATGTCTTGTTCTGAAATGGCCTATTTTCAATTCTTATTTATTCATGCTAATAGGAAAAGGATGTTATAAATAATGCAAAAATCACTTACAGCTGACTTAGTTATATATTGTATATTTTTCATCAGACTTAGTTTCTTAATTGTTTGCTCTATTTATTACCCAAATGAGCTAACATCATGAGTATTTAACAAATGATGATTGGTGGAGATGGCTAGGAGCATTTTATGTAGTGGGAAAATCCAATCTAGTGTTATCAACTTGCTATGGAAAATTCACATGTGGATGATTGATATTTACCCTCACACAAGGGACTAATATCCTGTGATGCAAAAGAGATGTGAAAATAGATAGTATTTTGTCTATAATCTGTTTCAGAATGATTCAGTCAGAAGTTTGGCTTAATATTTTATACCTTGATAATGTGAAAAAAAATAGTCACAGTGCTTCTCCACTATGAGAGTAAAATTGAAATATATTTGGAAAAATGACTTTTTCCAATGTATTAACTGGCAATCAGAATTCAAATAAAAGGAGAAATTGGTTCAAGTGAACAGAGAAACAAAAGTAGATAATAGATATAAGCAGAACTCAAACTGAATTTAAAATAATGAATGTGAGTATTTTTCTGTACTCAGTCTATCAATTATCTTCAAATAAGCAACATACTATGAAAATGTAATGCTTGCATTTATTGGTATTTTAAATGAAATGTGTAGGGAAAATTATCCATTAATTATAAATTCCCTATCCAGTTTTCATTTTCAAATAACATTTATTCCAAAGTGTTATTTCTATACCAGTTGTCAGTGATTATGCCTCAACTCTTGTTTTAAATGATACTATAAAAAGTAAACATTTAAAGAAAAAATTTGCACATACCTCGATAAAGGCATTGTGGAGTTGAATTTTTATCATGTCTCGCCATCAAATATTTTCTTGACACCATACATTTGAGAAATTCACATACTTACAGTTTTTGCATGTTTGACTAGGACCTTGGTATACGCATCAAAAAGGGTGTGAGTAGAGAAAAAAAGTAGATCCATTTGCGAATATGGAAGTGAACTTGTATATCATAGTGTAGGAACAAGCTGGAGAAATTTCTTTTATGTGACTCATTTCTGGATGAAGCTATAAACTTTTTTTTAGCCAAAAGCTGTCATGGTTTCTTGTAAAATAATAAAGATAATAAAGATATCCACTTTAATTGATTCTTTTCATTGTTTAATAAAATTGCTTTGTTTGATTGCTGAAGAATTTGAATTGAGTTTTCATTACCCACTTCTGAACAATTTACTCTAAGATTCAGACAGTATTGAGCTAATGAGTTTGAATTTATATTGAACCTTAACTGTCTTCATGAAGTAAATGGAAAAAAATCATGGCAGTAACTAAGTATTCTTCATTAAAAACTATGTCATAGAGATTTTACAATGAGGCTTTTAATGGAGCTAAAGCATTTAAATTGGAGTTTTACCAACTTTGCTGTTTCTAAGTATATTATATGAAAATATTATTTCTTTTCCTTTTTTAAGAAATGAAAACTCATTAAGCTGACAGGGACATTACAAAAATTTTCTTCAAGGGGGTTGTTTGTATATTCAACAGATTCAGTAAATAAGTTAGTGTTAATTTAATTGGGGAACATGTCTAAATTGAAATTATTCATAAATACCTTCTAAGGTGTATCCTATTAAGGTGTTTAAAAATCTACTGAAATCCAAAACATGGCCCCATTATTAAAATGAAAGCTCTCAAATGTACTGTTTTTACTTTGACACTATATTGCCATAATCATCAACTTTTGTTTCTTTGTAGTTGAATAAAGGTGATATATTTATTGATGCACACATATTTAATATATTGCTTTGACATTATTAACCTTTGTAAAGTGATCTTTTAGGCTCTTTGTGCTGTGTCTAAATCAGTTGGGCATTTAATAATTCCATGTTTAGGATTTGTGGTGGAATTAAGTGAGGAACTTTAACTCTGAATGGTGGCTAGAAAATCATTTAATACAAGAATAACTACAACTACCAGTGGCCTTCACTTCTAAGAAGTAATTAATTCTCTAGGTATATAACAGAGACCATTTTATCTTAATTTGGTTATTCAAACTAGATTAGACTCAAAAAGTAAGATAAATATTGTAGAATTTTTTTTTAATTGAGGAACTATATAAGAAAAAGAAAAACAAAAAAATATATGGTTTAGGGGAAATTTACTTACTTGAGGTTATTTTCCAAGAAATCACTTGGCCAACTCGAAATGTGATATACTTTTTAAAACCTCATTTCAAATAAATTATTAGAAGATTTGGAATACTATTGCATCCAAATTGCTTATGTGCATTCCCCACAAGTAGCTGTGATGGTTCTGGGGATAATCAAACACTGTCCTCTTGCCCATCACAGAGATCTCAGGCTTCTGTTACCCACCCCCACATGCCTGGAACTAATAGCCTTCCACTTAGGCAACCTCTCCACCACCTTAAGCAGAGCCACCTTCTGCCAAATTCTATAATGGTATTTTTTGGTACTAAAAATGGTAGTTGCCCAGAAAAAAATATCCAATCATTATATTGTAAAATGTAGGACATAACAAAGAGATACTACATTTAGATAACTAATTGTGATGTGTTAAATAAAACCCTCATATTTTAAGCAAGAATTAGCATGATCAGAAGAATAATGCAGCAACGAATTGACCATTTGTATTAAACGCATGAAGCATGGTGACGTGATAAAACATGGCACCGAACTGGTTAGCTTCAAAGCTAATTTCCCTGAGTGGTGAGTGGGTATTGTTGCATATAAAGAGGACAAATATTTTTCCTTTGGCAATCATTATTAGAACGTTTTTTAATGCTTCAATTTTCAATGATTTATGCCCTTTACCATTTTCATAAATGAGATACACTACGTTTCATAGTTTTATTTGAACAGAGCAATGATGAGATCTGTGCATTTTTTATAGGACTGGAACTTCCTTTTATGATGATGCCCCACCCTCTAATTCCCGTCAGCCTACCTCCAGCGTCTGTCACCATGGCAATGAGCCAGATGAACCATCTCAGCACCATTGCAAATATGGCGGCAGCAGCTCACGTTCAGAGTCCCCCTTCCAGAGTTGAGACGTCTGTTATTAAGGTAATTGTTTTTTTACATGACTGTTTTGGCTTATGCCAGACATCGTCTTAGGCCATTACCTCTAAGTCTATTTTCTTATTCCACAAGTAATTCTAAATTCAAAACAGATGATAGTAAATAAACTGTGAGAAAAATCACTTACAGTAGGTAGAACCAGGTAGAGCCAGGGGTACAGGATTAGACAGATTAGGCCAATCTTAAGTTCCGTGTTGTATCTGTTGTTTTAAGTTTATTTATTTATTTGAGAGAGAAAAAGTACAAGCAGGGGAGGGTGCAGAGAGAAAGAGGAATGGAGAGAGAATCCCAAACAGGCTCCATGGGCAGAGCCTGATGCAGGGCTTGATCTTACATCTGTGAGATCATGACGTGAGCCAAAATCAGAGTGAGGCACTTAACCACCTAAGCCATCGAGGGGCCCTTGTCTTTTGTCTATTAAGAGAGAGATGGATGTAGGAAATTAATTGATATATTTCAAATTCAATAAATATATGACTGTGTGCATGAGTGCATGCATGTCAATGTATGTGTGTGTGGGTTTATGAGTTTTAAGGTATAGGAAATAGTTGCTGATTTGTTGTTAAATTATGGTTCTGCCATGTTGCCTTGAGCATGTGACTCAATCTTTCTGATTCTATTCTACATATAAAAAGTAGGTAATACAGTATAGGTGTAAACACTAAACAAAATAATAAAATTGAATGCTTTTTATAAATTCAAAAATACACTATATGTGAAGATAACACTATTGTTATACAAAGATCACATGTACGTGTATATATGCACAATTCTCTCTCTCTCTTTTCCCCTTGTGTGGGAGGGCATGTGTATACCCTTAAATGTGTATGCATATACCTTTAATTTATTTTATAATATGTACTTAAATAAAATTCCTTTAAATGAATTGTCAGAATACATTATTAATTTTTAAATTAAGTAAAAGATACTAATGCTTATCCTTATATGACATAATCATTACCTCTTTCTTCTGAATATAATACACTTGAGTTAAGGAGGCCTCTGGAGCATGCCTTACATAAAAAGTCCTGTTAACAATTCTTATTCATTGCTGGTAGGTATGCAAAATGCTATAGCCATTTTGGGAGGCAGTTTCATGGTTTCTTACACAGCTAAACATACTTCTACCACAGGATTATGTATTTTGCCAGCTCCTTGGTATTTACTCAAACAAGTAGAAGAGTTATGTCTATACAAAAACTTGCACATGGATATTTATAGCAGTTTTTTTTTTAATAATTGCCCAAACTTGGAAGCAACCATGATGTTTTCAGTAGGTGAAAGGATTAAAAAGAAGTGGTATATCCATATGTTATGACTTTGCTAAATTAACATTTGTTAAGAGAAACATAGGGATGACTGATAGTGAGCCATGGTCCCACACAGACCGTAAGAAAAATTGAAATAGATAACCTTATTACTCACGAGTTCTGGTGGAAATACCTCAAGGTATATACCTTGAAGGACCACATGGGGAAGTCAAGGCGGAGTACAGAGAGAACAAGGCAGGATCTGGGACAGATGCCTGTGTCAGGGCCCAAAGGTAGAATGCTTCGAGGTTCCCAGGCTAGGGCTAGATTGGGCAATTAAAACCAGAAGAGCATAGTTTTGGTGAGCTCCAGCGGGCTCGTATGTAGGAGAAGACCTTTATTCACAAGTGCTGTTAAAGAAGTCCTATTAAGGGCTTCCATGCTTACATTTGCTTGCGATTCTGTGGCTGTTATCTAGGGCATGTGCTTGCAAGAGGGGGCTTTTGTCAGTTTAAGGTCCCTCCAGGACAGTTGGCCAAACAAAATGGATGCCTAGGCAGCAATACTATTGGAGTAACTTAACTAAACGCTTGACACCATATAATGGAATATTGTTCAGAACTAAAAAGAAATGAATTATCAAGTCATGAAAAGACATGGAGGAAACTTAAATGTATACTGGTAAGTGAAAGAAGCCAGGCTGAAAAGGCTACACACTGTATGATTCCAAGTGAATGACCTTTTAGAAAAGGCAAAACTATGGAGATACTAAAAAGATCAGTGGTTGCCAAGGAGTGGGGCAGGGATGAATAGGGAGAGTACAAAGAACTTTTTGGGCAGTGAAAATGCTCCGTGTTATACCAAAATGATAGATAATGTCATACATTTTTTTAAAAGGCCATGTTACTACTTATACATTGTATAAGTATACAATGTATATATACATTGTATACATACTTATACATTACTATTATACATTGAATAATATGCTAATACCAATTTTTCTTATAACAATGGCTCTATAAGCAAGGATGTATACTAGTCCCTCACCATTTTCTGAAGTATCCTCACCAGGAAAAAAATATATGTATCACAGAAAACCGAGATCAACTTCTTAAAAATCTTCAGCTGATAAAATGCCAATGAATGCTACATTGTCGTCAGCCAGGAACCAAGAAGATAACTTTTAAAAATTCCTCTTTATTCGGAGTGACTTTCGGAGGGTTCCTTTGTTACCAAAGGATTTGTTAATCAAGATGTCACTGCATAATTCCATTTATGACCATTTTTGGTAATAGTTATTACTGAGAATTCAACATTCTCATTGCTTCACTCACTGAAGTGACCTAGAGGGAGGTTTTGGCTGAAGAAAAAAGGCTAAGTGTTCCTATCATTGTACTCGATAGCTATTTTAAAAAAATGAAAAGGTACTAAGGATTAGTTATAGGATGTGATTACTCTCATTTTTTAAAAAAGTTAGTAATTATTACTGTAGAGAATCGTCCTCATAATAATAATTATATAATTTTCACTCTCAAAACTGGGAATTTTGTAGTTCCTCATTTAGACAAGATAGGGAATCATAGTTAAAGTAAAACTATGGCAGAAGAACAGATTTTAGCAGTTTAAAATCATAATGGGTGACTTAGTTATTAACTGTAGATGATTTGGACATCAGCTGGTAGCTTACATATGTCTGGATCCAGAAGACTCTAATTACATCAGAAAACTTGATTTATTTTATCTTTTAAATACACACATATTTTTTAAATAGTGTATGTTGTATCCAATGTTAATCAGAATACTTAAGTAGTGAAACTTCCTTTACTAAATCTTTGGTTGTCAACATTTAGGTAAGTAGGAGGAAGCAGTTGGGTTTCCTCTGGAAGGCACCTTTAGAAAACAGTCTAGATTATTGAAAAGTCAGCAACATTCCTTTGGTTTCTTAAATTAAGGTCAGGAATGGAGAGGAGGGAGACAGGGAGAAAGGAAGGAAATATGCAAAAAGGTAATAAAAAAAAGTGACAAAGCCCTGTGTCTTGAACTGTGTGCCAACACCTCCTACAATGTAGTGATAGCCCATTTTCTAGTCTCTCGGGGCAAATATTTTCAGAAACTTGGCTATGGATAGGTTAAAGGAAATTCTGGGCTTTTGAAAGCAGTGGTGATATAAATGGTGATAATAGCTGAATAAGAAACAATGGCTCTAATTAAGAATGATTAGAGAAAATAAAAGCTGATGGTTTTGAAAATTATTATTTATCACTAATAATACAAGCCGGTAGTTTTAACTGTACACATCAAAGTGACGCTCCATTGGCCACCGTGGAAGTGTGGAAGGGCCATTGCCCCATTTCGTTGCAGGCTGGCCACCTATATATTTTTAAACTTGATGTTAAAGATCATAGAGACTAACCATATTTCAAGAAAAGCATAAGATAATTCTAACAATTTTTGGTAAAAAAAAAAAAAAAAATTAGACCTGAGAGAATTCGAGAGTACAGCCTCAGAGGATAAGGGTAAGGAATAGGTTCTTTATAGAATTCCAAATATTAGGGAAAACAAGTTAATAAAAAACCTGCCTAAATTTATATATAGAAGACTTCATAGCACAAGCAGTGTTTAGTAAACTCCCATGATATATATTAGTTAAACTTAATTTGGGGGAAGTTTGATTTTCCCTAAAGAAAATGTTTGACTCCTATGTCACATTAAATAGTATGGGACCCAAGTGGGCAATTAGAATAGTGCTTGCAACTTTGTTTGCCTGAAAAGATTCTAATTATGAAGGCCGATTAAAAGCAAAATGTTAAATACCAAGAAGATTTCCCCCATCTGAAGGAATGATAAAACAAGGGAAATAGCTTTTGAAGGGAAAATAGAAGGTTGAGGCGTTTTCTGTGTGCTGGAGTGTACCATTTACATTTCTTGAGAGTAATGATAAGAATTAAAATGAAAACAACCTACATGAGAATGGCAAAAGAATTTATAGGACAGAAGGGAAGTGAAAACAATGCTCTCAGGGTTACAGACTTTTAAAACATTTTGTCATTACCTGTTTCTAGGAGGTAAAGGAGCTCCAAAGTCTTTCTCATAAACCTATTTATGAGAATGTACACACCACACCAGTACATGCAATGGAACAGGGTCCAAAAGCTGTCGTTCATGGGTAAAATTCACCCTTCTTCCAGTTCTCGCATGGACTATGAGTTAAGAATGGTTTTATACTTTAAAGTGGGTGAGGAAACCTATCACAGGAAGACAGTCATTCATGACCCATGAAAATTATATCAAATTCAAATTTTAGTGTCTAAACAAAATGGCTTTGGGAGTTAGCTACACTCTCTATATATAACATCTGTGGCTACTTTCACATACAAAGCAGAGTGGAATAAACTATTGACTAGCTGACTCTTCACAGAAAAATAAAAAATCGCTGGTACCTGCATTAGAACTACAATGAACTCATACCCGTGTGAATCTTAGGCTGTGGATAATTGCGGCGGCTCAAACTAAACTCTCAAACATGATGGGGCCATGGGTTTTGGCATTGAAAAATAAAAGAAATTAAAGGAAATGAGGAAAAGAAAATTACACAGATGAAGACAGTACCATTGTATCATTGTTATTTGCTTTAAAAGAAGCCTTCATGATGGAGTCTGCCAAAGTATTAAATCTAGACTTTCTCCGGCTGATTGGTTTGGACTACTGGAAATAATTTAGTAAGATAACTTTGAGGAGGAAATGGGCATATACTGTTTAGACAATAATTCTAATTTGAATCCCTAATAGCCAATTGCCTGTAAGTATATATTAAATTATTATGGGCTCTGTATTAGTCTATTATGTATCATTGAGAATCATATATTTTTACTGTTTAATGTTCTATGAATGTTATGAATGAAGAGACATAGACTTGAGACGTCAGACGTTATATAATCCAGCTTTCCCTACAGTGGCAAAATAATTTTTGCATCCTCCCTACCCATTTTTATATAGCTAAGCTTTTGTGGAAAGCCTATTCTATTTTCAGCAAACTCAAGAATGAAGAGGGTCTTCATTAGCTTCTACCTCAAGTTTATTATGTTCTCCTGGAAGATAAAAGGTCTACTAATTCTGTGCCCTAGCCATTTAAATATATAAATCCACTGCTGTAGTAACTATAGTGTTTCTTTCCTCCAGACACAATATTCTAACTTCTTTTGACCATTCCTCATCAAGCTTCTTGGTTGACCTTTTTTGAAAAATCACCCTCTTTACCCCAGTCCTTTCCATACAATACTCTAGAGGTGAACTGGCTAGTGAAGAGATGCTGGAACTAACCTAAACCTCAGTTGTGGACAACAGCTTATAAATGTAGTCAGAATTCACAAAACTGTTGTGAGTGTGTGTGTGTGACTCAGTACATTTCATGCCTTTTAAACATGAAATTGTACTAAGCCAATTCTTTATTTTTTTACTTTTACTAGGAATTTGCATTTATCCATATTAAGTGTATTTCCCAGTCCACTGATTTAGGCTCTTTAGATACTTAACTTCTTTAATTTAAGCATAGTTGACACACAATGTTATACGAGTTTCAGTACAACATGGTGATTCAACTTCTCTATACATTATGCTATAATCACCATAAGTGTAGCTACCCTCTGTCACCATACAACACTATTACAATATCATTGACTGTATTCCCTATGCTGTGCCTTTTATTCTGTGAGTTATTCATTTAATAACTTGAAGCCTATTCTTTAGATACTTTTGAGTATTAACATTCTAAACTCTCATACTATTTATGCAATCCTTGTATCATTTCCAAATTGTAAAAGGATATATTACTTGTATTACTTTAAATCACTGAGGAAAATAAACAGTATAAATCAAGAGATCAATTCCTCTTGTCATTAGAGAATTCCTAATAGGCTGAAATGTTCTACTAATTGATTCTCTTTAGGTATCATTCATCAAGTAACCCCAAATCTCCCTGAATGAATCAATATTTTTCTCACATTTTATTTAATAAATTCACAATGATATCATATGGACTTAGAAAAAATGGTTCTTGTTGAAAAAAAATTGCAAAAAGAAAAGCAGTGTATTTTAGTGGTTTAAAACATAGATTATGGTGGAAGAATTCTTGGGTTTATATTCCATTTCTACTACTTCTTAGTCATGTGACCTCAGACAAGTTACTTAATATCTCTGTCTTTGTTTGCTTTTCTGTACAATGGGGCTAATGACCCCCTTATTTATTCAGGTCACCATACTGATTACATTAGTGTTTACAACATCTTTCAAAGTTTTTGTACACTGACATTGTCTTCTCCCATTATTTTCTCCCCAAATATTCACAATCATTTGTTTAAAAATAAGTTCTAGAATCTTACAAGAGATTCGTGTCAAACTTTTGAAATAGAGTCACAATTGTATAGTAAGAATTTTCTCTCTTTCTTGTGCAGGCTTCTTCACCTGACAGAAGTGCTGCATTTTACTTTGGGGGAATTCTGCAGTGCATTGGTATAGAAAGCTAATTTTTAAATGCATTTTTTTCAGATTTCATTTTTTTCAGGGATAGTATAGAATTGAGATTGAGAAATTTGGCAACATTCAAATTATTCTACATCTTTGAATAAACATCTTTCTCTCATGCTACATTATGGAGGTTTCTGAGGACAAGGAATATGATTTAAATTTGTTAGTTTTCTCCATTGACCTTTGACTCCTCTTGACTATGTGTGTATGTGTGTGTGAAAGAAAGGCAGAGAGAGAGAGAGATAAGCAGAGACACTTTATGACATTCTCATTTAAAGAATTAAAGATTGAAAAAAATTAAATTCAAGTAAAATTTTGATCCCTAATAATTTTCTTTAAAGCAGGTCCTTAAATAACTATATTAGTAAATAGGACTTTATGTGCATGAAAGTTTAAAATGTTTAAATATTATAAAAACTAGAACCAGAATGACCTGATTCTTAAAGTACATGAAAATCCTAGAGCAATGTCATGTCCCCCATGTTTGTTTAGGTACAGAATAGCTTATTTTGGGGCAATCATAAATAACGCTAGATGTGTGCATTACTTTCAGACATTTTTTCACACACAAAAAACGATTTCATATAATTTTTACTTGGACTTAGAGAAATAGTTAAGTACATTCTCTTAATGTTTATTTGGGTGTTGATATTAAATGTGAAGAAGATGCTTACAGCAAAAGTATTCAAACACAACCACCACTAAATATACCCTACATCAATGTATTTAAACAAATCGTATATGTTTAAATCAATACGTTTGTAATAATGCTAAAAAATAAATTCGTGGTTCACCTTTGAATTCTAGGGAATTGATTCTTTTAAAGGACAAAAGCAAAGGATAAAGGGGTGAAATCAAGCATTTTCCTGACTTTCCCATACAGACTGTTCCTAGGGATCATCATTAATTCACTAGGGGAACTTTTCTGTTCATCTAAATCTTCTGGCCAAAAAAATGAATAAGGAATGGTATAGTTGGAATGTCACCAAATTACCAGTGCTAATGAAGTGGAGTCTAGACCATGATCATCAGTGGGGGCTGGCATCATAAAATGCAGCCAAGCAGACGTTATGTGTTTCTGATGGAGGCATGCAACACCATCTATGAAGAAGTCTCACTGCAAACTCAACTTAAATCAAGCATCCATACTTAACTATGTAGGACATTTAGGGGACTGAGGGACCTAGAGGTGAATGACACCCTTACAGAACTGCATAGGACCAGTTCAGTGTGGTGGTGGCCTCTAACAACATACACAGTGCCTTAACTGGATAAAAATTGGGTTTAAACATTTGTCATGCACAAAGAGAATGATGCCAGTTAATGAATGGCAGCGACGGCCAAGTCAGAAACTTACCTTTTTTCTCTTTCCCTCCTCCCTCTGTTCCCCCTTCCTTGAGTGTGTGAAAAGAGGAAGTCCTATCTTTTAAGATGATAGTGTTTATTATTACATAGGGATGGATTATAATCCCTGAGCCAAGACTATATGTGGTTGTTTGAAGTAACTGTAGGACTTTGTATATTAAAAAATAGTCATCTGAAATTATGAAGATCCCTGAATTTTCATGCAGATGAGGGAAGACATATAGTCCCCTACCACCACTGAATAAGTTCGAAGAGACAGTGGAATAAAACTAAGTTGTTTATGATTACACTCATGGGTTCTACCAGTTTTACGTTTAGAAACATTGAGTATTTCTTGTGTATCATCACAAAAACAAACAAAAAGAGCTATGTAAATATTCCTTGGAACCTCAATTTAGAATTCTGAGTCACGGAATTTTGATGGTGTCTGCCTGACAGACAGAAGGTAGAGACCAGCTGCAAGTATATTAGCATTGTTTACTGTGTCTTCCAGAACTACTTTGAAACATTTTTTCCTGAATCCAGAATCCTATCTCTACTATTTATTTTGTCTGATAATTTTTCCAGAGCAAGGAAATTTAGATGTCACACTTCATCACTGTGCATATATGGTTCTGGACTCCACTAACAACATTTACCGCTTAAGATACACGCTCCATGAGGGAAAGGATTTTCATCAGTTCTGCTTAGTTGTATATATAAGACCAGAGCCTAGGACACTGGCACATATTAGATGTTCAGTAAATGTTCTTTGAATAAATGAATAGGTCTGAGTTGTCTTAAATCTCAGGAGTTTGGG
>NW_026526654.1:45118343-45130843 GCF_024362965.1 Panthera pardus
CTGCTCTCTTAATATTTGCATTTTTGCACCTGAATAAGTATTTATTTATTTATTTATTTAATTTTATTTATTACATATGTAGTTTGCTTTTAACCATTCAAATATTTATTAATTATGGAAAAGACAGTTCCTCAAGGCCTATGTGCCTTGATGTCTGAAGGTATAAATATATTACTGCTCAAAGAAGAAAATGTTAATAAGTAGGTATCTTATTTAATCTGTAACACCATAATAGTTCATTGGAGGCAGTTATATGATATATTTGCACATTAGTTTAAGGGGGAAGGTTCAGGGCTTGGCAGGGGAGATATGGAATGGGATGTGTTAACAAAATAGTATCAGGAAATACAATACCAAGTTTCCCTGGGCTACAACTAATATGTATTTCATGAATTTCCCCTAATACATATATGTGGTTGAATTGGAGCTAAGGGAAGGGGGTAGTCTGAGAATTATTTGAATCAAACAAAATTATTCCAATGTTAAATAATAATCGATTTCTATGATGCCTTAAAATGTGACCATCCAAGTGTGTCCAGAGCAGTGCCATGATGAAATAGCTGTGAATAACTCCTCTGGTATTGTTATTATGGTCTGTCACATTGATAATTTGTGTGCTAAATGATCCTTAGACACTGCTGAAGCGATAGAATCTAGGGATTTCTTTAAATTGATAATTGTCTAGAATTGAAACCTGCTTTGTTCTGTTGTTTTGTGTTGTCTAATAGGCTCTAAAATGGTTGTCTTCTGGGGCACCTGGGTGGCTCAGTCTTTTAAGCATCGGACTCTTGATTTAGGCTCAGGTCATGATCACGGGGGTCATGGGGTGGAGCCCCATGTTGGGCTCCATCCTGACAGTGTGGAGCCTGCTTAGGATTATCTCTCTCCCTCTCTCTGTGTCCCTCCTCTTCCTCTCTCTCTCTCTCTCCCACTTGATGAGTAAGTAAGCTTAAAAAAATAAAAATGAAAGGATTGCCTTCTTGGGCTCCTTTTTTATCCAAAGAGGGGATTGGCATCTGCTGATCTGCTTGCCTGTAGAACCAGTTTGCTAACTCGTCTTTCCCTACTTTGGCTTTGTTCAAAAGAAAGGTTAAAATGTCAGCGAAGGATGAATTTATTTCCTTGGCATTTCTACAGTACTGCATTAACGAAAATCAACACTCGCGAAGGAGGTCAAGTTCCCATGTATTTACCTCTTCTCTCCCCCGATTCTTTCCCGCGGTGCCCCAGGAGCGAGTCCCAGACAGCCCTTCGCCTGCACCCTCTCTGGAGGAGGGCCGGAGGCCTGGCAGCCACCCATCATCACACCGCAGCAGCAGCGTGTCCAGCTCCCCAGCACGGACCGAGAGCTCTTCTGACAGAATCCGTAGGTCTCATACTTCTACTTGTCACCATTTTAAACTTTATTAGGTGCAGCTGGCTTTTCTAATCAAAATGCCCTCATTCCAAATAGATCTCAGATGTATCATGTTCTGAAGCTCTGTAGCAATAGCCATCTCTCAAAATTATGTTTCCCAGTTTGCAATATCATGAGGTATGGTACTACATTAACAGGTTCTGATATAAACTCCCTCTCCTTGATGCCACACATAAAGATTTGAGCTATGAAACAGAGAAAGTAACCTTCCAGATTAGTTTCTGAAGTAAACACCTCCAGCTCACAGGTAGCTAGTGGCTAGGTATATGGCTTAGGGATTATTCAACTTTATTCCTTTGTCCCCTCCTCCCTCCCCCACCAGTTCTTGAAATTTATCCATTTTCAGAATTCACCCCTGCGTTGAGAAAAATATCCACAGAGAGAAATAAAAGTAAGTAACAGTCAAAACGATAGACTTAAAAAAATTGCTTTGTCATTCTTATGACCACTGGATGGAAGAATTTTAAATTGTTTACATTTTAGGATTTGAATTAGTAAGTCAATGATGCATATCATTGTCAGATATTATTATTAAATTCTAAAGAGCAGGGGCTCTATTGTATTTCATGATAACGTTTTTAGATATTTAACCAAGAAAATCAAGAGTAAAGTTAAAAATACCATTCAATGAACTGGTTATTTTGTATCTGTATTTTGTGTTAAGAATCTAATACTTTTCTTCCAATAAAATGAACATATTAACAGTGACTATATCAGTTGACAGAATCAATATCCATTGTATCCTTTCCAAGATTTAGTTAATTTGAAGGAATCATGTTTGTGGTGTGAACTATATCTAATTACACATAACTTACTGAAGTTATTTGGTTGTTGAAAATATTTTTATAATAGGAAAAACATTTGCTACAAAGTGTCTTTATAAATCATAAAGAATGTTTGCATAAAGCAGAAATCCTTAACATGAATATTATTGAGATAGATAACAAATATTAGGTTAAATTGTATGTAATACAATTATTTAAAAAGTAGTTAATTATTGATAATTATATAGTTCAACATAATTCTAAATATGAATACTTGATTTGGCCTGTCTAGAACATATTTCCCTAATTTTGTAAGAGATGATAATCACTGTGTATTAATAAAAGTGAAAATATCATTTGATAACCATTCCAAATCAATGACATTTGATGAGGCTGGCAAACTTTAATTCCCAAAGTTTGGTTTCGTTAAAACAATTTCTCATATAAAATATTTTCTGTATGCTTATGTGCAGTGCTGACATTAGATTTTATGATGCATATTCATTTCATTTTTTATGCTTTTATAAGATGTCGTCAGTGAAAAGACACTGTCCTAGAGAAAGAAAAATATTTTTTCATGACACTTAGATGGAAATTATGGGCAGGTAGGGAACAATTTGAAATAATTTTGTTATACATTCATGTTTTAAACTAATCATTGTATTCTTTTTTATTCTTGAAAGAACAAAGGAGAAATTTTTGTGTGCTTGGACTACCATGATTGTCCAAATGGAAATACGTACACATGCACACAAATGCACGCACACACACACACATATGCAAATACATGTTCACATATGTGCATATTTTAAATGTGTTTTTTTGAAAATTAGACTAACAGACATTTCAAAAATAATACAAAAAATTCTTTCACACTCGTTACACATATTCACCCAATCATCAGTATCTCTGAAAGAGATATTGGCCTAATGGCACTTTAATGTTCCTATCGTGGACATCATATTCTTTACCTCACATACATCATTGTTTATGTTCTAGAAACAAGGAATTTCTCTTACATAACCACAGAGCATTGATCAAAATCAGGAAATTAAGATTATTATAGTGCCATTCTCTAAACTATAAATCTTTTTCAAATTTCACCAACTTTCCCACTATTATTGATTTTTTATTTTTTTTCTCACTAGTATTTTTAATAGCAAAAGATTTTCTTTACTGGTCCAAAAGCCAACCCAGGATCACGTGTTGCAATTACTTGTCATATTCCTTTAGTCTCTTTTAATCTGGAGCCATTCCTCAGTCTTTTTGGTCTTTCAGTATCTTGATATTTTTTAAAGAATATAGGCCATTTATTTTGTAGAACTTCCCTCAGATTGGATGTTTTTGTTTTCTCATGATTAGACTTAAGTTAGGAAATTTTGGCAAGGATCACAGAAGCATGATAGCATGCCCTTGGTGTATCATTCCAGGAGACATTTGTTTTCCCCATACTTGTCATAATTATCTCTTGGTTAAGGTGGTAAATACTAGATTTCTCTGCTGTAAAGTTACTCTTTTTTTTTAAACCTTTGTAAGTAATAAGTAACAATAATAAGTCTTGTGAGGAAACATATTAAGACTACATGGATATTATATTTTTCATCAAACTTTCACTCCACTCCTTTTAGAATCATCTGCTGAAGATTCTTCCTTCACACAATTATTGCTATGGTGATTTCCAAATGATAATTCCTAATATAGTTTTATGATATTTTCAAAAAAAAATCTTATTTTTTCAGAGAAGGTAAGTTTTTATGGAATATGTATTCATCCAACTAGGATTTTCATGGGCAATTTATTAAGAAATTTATTGACTGGATTTTGAAAATCATAAGGGTGTTTTGTTATCTACTTTATTATTTCAGCAGTTACAGGTTACTATCACTACTTCAAGAAAGCAATTATTATTTTTATTCATTCAGCCATTTAATAGATATTAATTGGGCACTTGTATATTCAAGTTTGAGTTCAAATCCAAATTTTAAAGAAGTACTTTGGTATCTATGAAACCTTGTGTTTTATTGACTAGTATAGATTATGAATATTGAAACAGTTATTTCAGTGCCTTAACTTGTTGAAAGCTAACAGCTTTTAGTGCTCATAGTGTAATGGCCATTCAAAAGTATTCCAGATATTAAAAATATTATATTCTTTGTGAAATAAAAATAAGATAAGATAAAATGTTTTCATTTCCACTATTTTTCTTATTCTTAAGATTATCATGGTTACCAATTCTCAGTATTCTTAGAGTTAGATTATAATACCAATTTAGACCATCATATTTTAGTTATTTTTGAGTCCAAATGAGTTTAATTAATTTGTTCGAACATTGTGTGTTATGGTGTTTCTGTCTTTGTTCTTTTGTTTCGGGCTTGACAGCTGTCCATCAGAATGGGTTGTCCATGAACCAGATGCTGATGGGTTTATCACCAAACGTCCTCCCTGGGCCCAAAGAGGGAGATTTGGCTGGTCATGATATGGGACATGAATCGAAAAGGATGCATATTGAGAAAGGTAATATATGATTATGTGGCCTTGATTTTCCTGTTCAACATGTGGACTAGATTTTAATCATAGAATGAGTGATTCAATCCCACAAAAGATGGCATATAAACATGTTAAAAACCTGTAATATTAGGTAAATATTAAGCCTCTTCAGCAAAAAAGAAGTATGAATGTAAATCTGCTGTTTTTCCTTACATACAACAGGTAGGTGATAATTTACTTTCCAGTACCTTTAAAATGTGGACAGTTTATTTTAATTGTTATCACTGAGTTTCCAAAGACCTACTGTTTGTCTTTCTCAATGTTACTAGGGCCAATTGTCATTTTTATTTACCTGATAGAGCTACGATAACATAGAAGCATTATTTTGAATATGTTTGGTTTCAAATATACATGATCGTTGGATCAATGAGGAAATAGAAGTGAATCTTACCAAACAATGTACTAGCAGCATTTCAAAACTTAACAGAAGACCATTGGGGGAGGGGAAGGGAGAAAAAAAAAGTTACAGAGAGGGAAGGAGGCAAACCTAAGAGACTCTTAAAAACTGAGAATAAACTGAGGGTTGATGGGGGGGCGGGAGGGAGGGAGGGGAAAGGGGTTGATGGGCATTGAGGAGGGCACCTATTGGGATGAGCACTGAGTGTTGTATGGAAACCAATTTGACAATAAATTTTGAATTAAAAAAATAAAAAAATATTATATGTAACAAATAACAAAGCCCAGGTTGTGTAAAGCTGAAAGTTTCCTATTTGTATTTCATTTGTATCACCCTAATCCATTTTCACAGGCAGATATTGGTATTTTCATGTCCTATTTCATAAAATACTTTCATGAAGAAATTTAAATATTATTTTGGCATGTTAAAAATTTGTGCTAGAGGTGCAAATTTAGTGTTTCAAATAGTAAGGTTTGAATTGTGATTATAAGAATTCTTCCACATCTTTTTCATCTTAATTTAATATTTTTAAATTTTATTAATATAGACTGGGTACTTTGACTGTCTTTTGACATGAATAGCAAATAATCAGCGTTATAAAAAGGATTAACTCTTTGGAAAACATAAACACACCAAAAGCACAATTAGCTGTCAAAAAGGAAAATAAATAAAATCGGGTATTTAATGATCAAACAGAAAGAAATGATTAGAGAAAGACAAAGTTAGGGTGGGGCAACTTTTTAGAAAAAGACTATTCACAAAAAGTAAAAATGCTTATATGAAACTTTTTTCCATTCAACATACAAACAGTCATGCTGAGCCTTTGGGGAGAAAGAGTACATTATTTCTACAAATTAGATTATCTGCATGGGGTGCCTGGGTGGCTCAATAGGTTAAGCGTCTGACTTCAGCTCAGATCATGATCTCACACTCTGTGAGTTCGAGCTCCACGTCAGGCTCTGTGCTGACAGCTCAGAGCCTGGAGCCTGCTTCAGATTCTGTGTCTCCCTCTCTCTCTGCCCCTCCCCTGATCATGCTCTGCCTCTCTCTGTCTCAAAAATAAATAAAAACATTTAAAAAAATTTTTTTAAAAGATTATCTGCATTATGGAATGTCAGTGAGAAAATGATAATCTTTTCTAGGTGCCAATATGTCAAAATCTAGGCATAATTGAGAGCAGCATTAAGGCAACTTTTTAATTTTTCATTTTGAAATTTGATATCAAATGCTATTACTAAGCTAGATGGACTATATGCAATGCATCAGTGAGCTAGATGGTCTCTAAATATGTAATTCTATTTTTTCACAAGCTCTTCTTTAGCAATGAATAAAAATATTTTATATATTGTACCTTACATATATTTTGACATATACCTTTTATATTTGATCAAAACCTCTTTGTAGAAATATAAAAAAATAGCATCATGAGAAAATAGAAAGCTTCATAGGAGATGTAAATTTTAAGTAAAAATATTTAAATATAAGAATTCATTGTATAAGTTAAGCAACCATTCTCCATCAGGGTTCTGTGAAAGAAGAAAGTCCTACAGAAAATGATTGAGTCATTCATTTCTCAATTTTCCCATGGATACTACATAGCTGATTTCACATGGAATGCATAAGGGGGAAGTTATTTTATGACATATAATAGATGTCGAGATATTAGGGCTTAATTTTTTTCCAGAACCTAATGGAGAAGGGCTGGGTGTAAAATATCAAAGCCCAAAGGTGGTAGTGAGAACACCACCAAAGGCATGATCAGTAACATGATTAGAATAGTGAGTTCCACTGGAATTTTTGGTAGAGAGCTTTGTACAAACTGATACTTCAAGTTGAGTTTCCCTACTATTTCCATAACTATTTTTTTCAAGAGTCATGAGTTCTATCTATTTGTCTATTTTTAAAATTATTATTATAATTTTACCACCATGGAGCCTTTCCTGAAATACCATACTGGGTTGATTGAGGGAGTCCACTTCTGGTTTTCCTATAGGCCTGCTCCAAAAATCTTCACTACAATATTTGCCTTGTTTTTTGGAAATTACTTTTTCATTGGTCTGCTCCAAATACAAGGCTATAAACTCCTTGGAGTTATCTGTATATTACATTTTCTAGGCAATCTATGAATCCATACTGATCTGGGATGAATCATTAGGAGATTCTAAGTGATAGTAAAAGAAAGTAAAAACAACTATAAAGATTATACTCTTTAAGGAGTAATAGGATGGGAAAGGTATAATTATATAACTTCTAGAAGCTACATTTACATGAAATGGTAGAAGGTTCTGAAGATGATCTATACAAAAACTTTCTATATCATTAATGGTACTTCTTATCATATTGAAATTTTGCTGTCAGAATAAAGACCTTGACTATATGCCCAAGGTTTTCCAGTATTTTAATGTGTATTTTATAAAGGAAAATAAATGTTTATTTTAATATTCTTCCTAGGAATATAAAACTACCATTGGACTCATGATTTCAAATGTAGGTATATGATCATAGAAACTGTGATTGATGTTAATACTATTATAGTAAGTGTTTTATGTTGCTCTTTTTTTTATATATACTCTCTCACTTTTATCTAGTTTTCAGCATACTGAATTAATAGTAAATATTCATGGTTTTCCAGATTGATAGAGTCTACTAAATTAAAAATTGTTTTCTTTCATCACTACATTTGTCATGTGCCTCATACTAGCCCTGTAACTTTCTTACTACGCATATCTGTATTAAAACAAGTGACTTAATTTAGAGACATTTGTAGAGAAATTAATTATATGTTTGTGTCATTTTAGGCGCAAACTTCTATATGCAATTTGCTGCTTACCACTTTAAATCATTCAAAAGATAATAATTCTTTAGAAAACATTGATTTTAAAAATAGATACCAAAATTAATTTGTATGCTGAGAATCACTGTGGTCTAAAGTCTTAATCATCAGTAATATTTAAGCACTTTTAAATCTTCTTAATATTAAAAAACTATCAACTCCACTCTATTAGAATATTTAAGTCACCGTTAACTGAAGGTATTTAAATTCAGAAGTCCTAGCTGCTGAATAAATTCACTCCTTATTTTTAAAAATAAAAACACTAATAGGTTTTTGAAACTTGGAAGAATGTAAGGTACATTCAAAATATAAATGTGAAAAACAGCTTGGTATAGTATATCAAGAAGTAATAGACATAATAATGTATCAGTCATCCCAAGTTTAAGGAGAAATCCTTTTGCTATTATAAACTTTGACTAAGATAAGGACTTTGTCAAAGATACGTGCTTAGGAAAACTGGTAGAGCTCAGATTTTAAAATCTGGATTTTAAAATCATTGCTGATCTTTTCCCTCATTCTAAATTTCGTGGAGTAGGCAGTAATAATTGATATTTGAATTGTATAAGCAGACTCATTGTTTCTTTATGTGGAAACTGTCTATTCCCTGCATATTTGTCCATTGATACTAATGTACAATGTTACTCTCTCATACATAATTTGTTTCTTGTTTTTTTCTCAAATCGCTGCTATTTTCAACACATTTTAGAGCATGTTTTCTACCTTCGTATTGTCTCATATGCACATTTTGTATTATTATGAAATTTAATTTTTTAATTAAAAATTAAGTTGCATATATGCAAAAATCAAATATATGATACAGATAAGCTTATAGTATCAACTTTCCCCAATTATAGAAAACTTAAGCATGTATAGTTGAACTATTAAATATCTATTTACATTAATGTATTTCAGTCTTGGACTGAGTATGCCAAAATGACACAATGAATTGATAAATATCTACCAAATGCCAGAATAGTAAACCAGATGAAATGCAAAAACTTTCTCTGTCCCTTTTTCTCTCCTTTGTTGCTATACATTTTTACTTAATATGTATCCTCATTTTCCCTATACTTGAGTCTTTTCCCCTTATTTGTTTTCACGAAAAAACATGAAAACTTTCCTTTGTTGGTGACTCTTGAGGACTTTCTTTCATTGGTGACTCATGCCATTTTAGAAGCAGAAATAATTTAAGAAGCAGCAGGAAATACAGGGGATTTGCTTCAGGCCATAAAACATTTCTTTTGTGGCATATTTTGTTTGGTTGGCAATGCTCAAGATTTCCAATGGTTAGCATACTTGTATAAAAGGTTTCTTTTGGTGTTCTTAATTTAAGGACAGGGCACTAAAAGCAAAAAAGTAGTTAGCAACCTGGCCGTATGGGGATTTCCTCTTGTTAATGTTTTATTCTTAGCCTCCAACCATATAGATTATTTTCCTACAAAACATCTTTTTTTAATGACTATGTCATTGCTTTTCTCAAGTTTGTGGAAATGATTTTTTTGAAGGGTATTTCCTTTTGCACATTTCTCAATGTTTAAAAATTCTAATTTTACTTGAATTAGGGCTGAGTCTTCAAAAATAGCCTTCCTTTAAATTCTAGATCGACATCACACAAATTAATAGTAAATATTATTTTGTTTTACCCACATATATCACAAATCTTAACCTGTTAGTATCTCATGTTACTATATAGAAGTATATAGAGTAAAAGCCCCTTTTATATAGAAATTTCTGTATTTTGATAATGTTAAAGTACATAGGGCCTTGAGTATTTTCATTTTAAAATTCCAACAGTGTAACTTTTCCTTCACTTTCATTCTTAAGATAAAATTTCTCTTGGCATCTCTCAAAGCCTTTTATAAAATATTCTCCCTAAACACTTCCTAATGTGACTTTACCCTTCAGTTTCTAAGCATGTGAGTTAAAGGTATTGAACTTAATAATGATACTTTTAATTCTGTGATTCATAACAGTAGGCAATAACAAATTTCTCTGAATTCCAGAGTTCTTTCTTAAGCAGATGGCAGATTGCACATGCAAAGTCAAACTTAGGTGAAATTTTATGAAGGCACTGGTTTATTATTTTATGAATTATAATTCGAGAAGCAGAACTTGCTGTAACACTTCAATAATAACTTAAGAAAATCCTACTATGTGAATCCTATGACATACCTGTAATATAAAATATGGGTTTTAGTGTTTATTAGGTTTTTCTCTGTGCATCTTGCTGACTGTTCTGTCCCACTGAACTTTTAGGTTTCTCAAATATCTTCTGTCCTTTCCCAGATGATACAGTTTTGGTTTTTTTGTTTTTTGTTTTTTTTGTTTTTGTTTTTACCTGGGATGTATATTCCTTTTATTCATTAGTGCTCAGCCCAAAACTCTTCTGGGCAAAAGCTGTATCTTCTCATCATCTTTGTATACCTAGCACAGAGTCTGTCGTTACTGGGTACAGTAAATTACCTTTCAGAGTTAAATGAGATAATACATGTCTGGAGTGTTTGACCTATTTAAATATTCCATGAAATTATTAGTAGTATCAAATTACTAATGGGTATATGGCTCGATTTGATAGATGAGAAACATACATGTTGTGAATCACTGAATTAGAATATTATCTGTTTACAATTAATAATATCATAGTTATTGTGATTTATGGTTCACCCTAAATAGGAATATTGAGGCCACAGTATCTTAGAAAATATTTTGATTTCATATGACAACATTGTAATAAGCACAGTTTTTGAAGGAAAAAAAGGAGTAAAGTATGTTAATCAGTTATTTTTAAGTCAAAGATTGTGAAGATAATTTCCTGAATACATTTTTATGATATTAAAATGTTTTAATTTATTCAATACAATTTTACTGACCCTGAATTTATTTGATAAATGTATTGAGGAGAAGCAAATACGCTTGACACTTAGAGCATAGGCAATATCAGGTGTTATATATGGATGGGCCACATTAGAAAAGGTCCCAAATCAGATGAAATCCTCTCTGCTGGACAAGAATTTAATCTTTGAACCACTCGCACATGCCACTTATAAAATAAGCTATTGTAATTCTACCTAAGGTAAAATTTAATTTTTCCGGGAATTTATTATTATATAATTTATATGGATATCATTAAAAGAAATAGAGCCATTTACTGATACAGAAGACCTCAGTGTCTTCTCCAGGATACTTGTAAACTTTAGGTTTTGGTAACTTTTTTGGGTACTTAGGAAGTTGAGTCAAATTAACATTTCCTGATGATTTTCATGACCTACATGCAAAAAAGATTAGAGGGTATCTAGTTTGGGATACATTATATAAAATAATATATATTTGTAGTAGTTTTTTAAAAATGTTTTTAAAATTGATTTGGGAGAAGGGGAATGGGTAGAGAGAGAGGGAGATCAAATCCCAGCAGGCTTGCCACTGTTAGCTAATGCGGAGCCCAATGTGGGGATCGATCCCATGAACCATGAGATCATGACCTGAGCAGAAATCAAGAGTTGGATGCTTAACTGACTGAGCCACCCAGGTGCCCCTATTTGTAGTAGTTTAATTTGTAGTCAGATAAAATGTCTTTTCCTCATGGAAAACCCATAATAGACTATTAATTATTCCACTTACCCTGCTTTATTTTCTTGAGCCCTTTTGACAGGAATGACTCACTTCCTCACTGTTTAAGAAATCTTTTTACATAGTTATGCCAATAGTTAATATTTTATAGCATTAAAAGGGAAGTAGAAAGTAAATTACTGGTAGATTATTAAAATATTAGTTCCACATATAAACTTCCTTCATGTAATGATTTATTTATGAATCTTTGTAAATGCCTTTATTTTATATTTCCTTCATTAAGTAGTTTATTGAATTAATGAATTGATTATCTCTAAATTTTTATTCTGCAATTTATTTTCATAGTGCCTTACCTTGGATTTCTAGTTTTGGTAGTTTTAGGTTAAAATTTTACATAGTCTAGTGTGGAAGTCATCTATGTGTACATGTGTAATGTGTACCTTCAATGTGTCTATTTGAGAATTTACTCCAAATTGAAACTTCATTTTGGAAATATTAGCTTACAATCCATTATTATTATTATCATTATTATTATTATGTTTATTATGTTTATTATGTTTATTTATTTTTGAGAGAGAGAGAGAGAGAGAGAGAGAGAGAGAGAGAGAGAGACAGAACACGAGCAGGGGAGGGACAGAGAGAGAGGGAGAAACAGAATGCAAAGCAGGCTCCAAACTCAGTGCTGTCAGCACAGAGCCCAACACGGGGCTCGAACTCACTGACTGTGACATCATGACCTGGACTGAAGTCAGATGCCCCTCCAATATTTTTTAGAGGAATTCACACTAGTTTTATTTTTCACATTTTTGTTTTGTAAATGGACAGGTATGTATTTACCTTAAAAAACTATTAAAACACTTTCCTTTCTTTCATGATTAAACATATTTAGAAATGTACCCCCCAAAAAGGCATTAAAACTTCAGTGAGTTGGAGAGCTTTGTTAAACTTTTTTAATTTAAAGTAATACCAACATAT